>NW_021680539.1:98394-98514 GCF_001412515.2 Diachasma alloeum
TAAATTCCCCATCCAGCAACCCTTGTTTCATCCCTTAATCTCTGGAATAAACAAATAAAAACTGCCACGAAAGTCACGGCGCAATGAAAAACCTAATGGTCTCTCGGCGCAGTGACTCCC
>NW_021680539.1:98872-99364 GCF_001412515.2 Diachasma alloeum
TAAGGAATGAAACCAATGCTGTTCGATGGAGAATTAAATTCCCCATCCATCAACTCCCGTTTCATCCCTTAATCTCGGTAATAAAAAAATAAAAACTGCGACGTCATTTACGGCGCTATGAAAAACTTAATGGATAACTCGCCCGCCAATTAACAAATCGTCTCTCCCCGCCTAATTAACATTAAGGAATGAAACCAATGCTGTTCGATGGAGAATTAAATTCCCCATCCATCAACTCCCGTTTCATCCCTTAATCTCGGTAATAAAAAAATAAAAACTGCGACGAAATTCACGGCGCAAAGAAAAACCTAATGGTCTCTCCGCGCAGTGACTCCCGATAACTCGCCCGCTAATTAAAAAATCGTGTCTCCCCTCCTAATTAATATTAAGGAATGAAACTACTGCTGTTCGATGGAGAATCAAATTCCCCATCCATCAACCTTTGTTGCATCTCTTAATCTCTGTAATAAAAGAATAAAAACTGCGACGAAA
>NW_021680539.1:99575-100026 GCF_001412515.2 Diachasma alloeum
CACTTAATCTATGTAACAAAAAAATAAAAACTGCCATGAAAGTCAGGGGCCAATAAGAAGAAGAATTTTTTCGCGGTGCACACTGACCGTTCTCCATTCGCCCGCGAACTAAAAATTCACTTCTCCCCTCCTAATTAAAATTAAGGGATGAAAATACGGCAGTTCGATGGAGAATTAGTGTGAGCCGCGAAATAGTATATTTCAGCACGTGTGGGGCAATATCGTCTTTAACGTGTGTGGGGTTTNGCCTGATTAACATTAAGGAATGAAACCAATGCTACTCGATGGAGAATTAAATTCCCCATCCATCCACCCCCGCATCATCCCTTAATCTCTGTAATCAAAAAATAAAAACTGCGACGAAAGTCGTGGCGCTATGAGAAACCCGATGGTTTCTCGGCGTAGACTGCCACCCCAATAATTCGCCCGCTAATTAAAAAATCGTCTCTCC
>NW_021680539.1:100168-100328 GCF_001412515.2 Diachasma alloeum
ATGCTGTTCGATGGAGAATTAAATTCCCCATCCAGCAACCTTCATGTCATTCGTTAATCTCTGTAATAAAAAAATAAAAACTGCGACGAAAGTCGCGGCGCTATGAAAAACCTAATGGTTTCTCGGCGCAGTGACTCCCGACAACTCGCCCGCTAATTAA
>NW_021680539.1:100397-100854 GCF_001412515.2 Diachasma alloeum
AATAGAAAATTAAAAACTGCGACGCAATTTACGGCGCTATGAAAAACTTAATGGATAACTTGCCCGCCAATTAAAAAATCGTCTCTCCTCTCCTATTTAACATTAAGGAATGAAACCAATGCTGTTCGATGGAGAATTAAATTCCCCATCCAGCAACCTTCATGTCATTCGTTAATCTCTGTAATAAAAAAATAAAAACTGCGACGAAAGTCGCGGCGCTATGAGAAACCTAATGGTTTCTCGGCGCAGTGACTCACGATAACTCGTCCGCTAATTAAAAAATCGTCTCCCCCCGCCTAATTAACATTAAGGAATGAAACCAATGCGGTTCGATGGAGAATTAAATTCCCCATCCACTGACCCCCGTTTCATCCCTCAACTCTGTAATAAAAAAATAAAAACTGCGACGAAAGTCACGGCGCAATGAAAAACCTAATGGTCTCTCGGCGCAGTGACT
>NW_021680539.1:101058-101257 GCF_001412515.2 Diachasma alloeum
CTGTTCGATGGAGAATTAAATTCCCCATCCATCAACCTTTGTTGCATCTCTTAATCTCTGTAATAAAAGAATAAAAACTGCGACGAAATTCGCGGCGTCATGAAAAACCTAATTGTTTCTTGGCGCAGTGACTCCCGATAACTCGCCCGTTAATTAAAAAATCGTCTCTCCCCTCCTAATTAACATTAAGGAATGAAAC
>NW_021680539.1:101641-101951 GCF_001412515.2 Diachasma alloeum
AACGGTGTCTGGGAAAGAGAAGGTGTGGCAATGGTGTACTGCACTGTTGAGGAAACGGGAAATTGGCTGAAAGGCTCTTCCCCGAAAACAAAATAGCTGAACCTACTGTACATGTGGTCGCAGCCTCGGAGCTTCCCAAGAAGGGTTGTGGTACACGTGGAAGACCCAGATTTAACCGCTCAAGAAGGACTGTGCTTCCTTGAGAAATAGAATGCAGGACTGCAGGCCAGAGAGTGGGTTGTGGCTCGGGGCAGTGAGAGCAGGGACGCGAAAAGTGCCCCCTTCGTTGCGCTGATAGACGACCGATCAC
>NW_021680539.1:102066-102211 GCF_001412515.2 Diachasma alloeum
CTCAGTGGTTGTGGCAGAATCTATCACGCAAATATTCAGGAAAAAATTAGATCTTGTATTGTTATTAAAGGACTAGACGCTTTCTTCTGTTCACAGACTAGTGAGGGAGACCTGGCTGTGGCACAAGTAGATCTGGGCCTGGGAC
>NW_021680539.1:102493-103469 GCF_001412515.2 Diachasma alloeum
AAAGATATCACTCTGGGGACGGATAGAGTGGTAGACATGATTGGAGGCTGGAGGGTCTCAAAGGACCTCTCAGCGTCCGATCATCAAACTATAAGAATGTCTATCCACACAGTAAAAGAAACGGAATGGGTAAGAAACCCAAGACGAACAAACTGGGGAAATTACCGAGAGAGTCTATCTGACAATCTCAGGGATATCATCCTCAGATTTAACAACAAAAAGCAGCTGGAGGAGGCTTCGATTGCCCTAAACCAGGCCATCATGGACTCCTTCGAGACAAACTGCAAGCTTATCCCGAAAGGGCAGCCCACTGAGACTCCTTGGTGGTCAGAGAGGCTCGGTGGGCTGAGGGGCAAAGCTAGAAAAGCTTTTAACAAAGCTAAGAACATGAGAGCGGGCCCCCGTAAGGAAGACGCATGGAAAACTTACAGAGGCTTGCTCGCAGATTACAACAAGGCAATAAAGGCAGCCAAAGAGGACTGCTGGAGGGCTTTCACAAGAAACGTGGAAAGTCCATCGGAGACATCCAGGCTGGCAAAAATCCTCGGAACAAACAAGACTCCATATCTAGGGAGCCTACAGGCACCAGATGGCAGCCACACGGAAACCATGGGAGAGACTCTGAAACTCCTAATGAACACCCACTTTCCAGGCTTCATACAGGCCCAGGAGAGAGATAAAGAAACAATGCAAAATCAGAGGGATGTCTACGAAACCCATGATTGGGCATTGGCAAATAAAGTAGTGCAGCCCTGGGGGGTCAAGTGGGCCATCAAAACCTTTGAACCCTTCAAGGCACCGGGACCAGACGGGATCTACCCAGCCCTATTACAGGAAGGGATAGAGACTATCACGGGACCCCTAACCAAGATACTCAGAGCTAGTATAGCCCTGAAACATGTCCCTAGTGCGTATAATGAAACTAGGATAGTATTCATTCCCAAGCCTGAAAAAACCGGTTATATAAAACCAAAAG
>NW_021680539.1:103800-107163 GCF_001412515.2 Diachasma alloeum
ATGTCCCTAGTGTGTGGAATGAGACTAGGATAGTATTCATTCCCAAGCCGGGAAAAACCGGTTATCTAAAACCAAAAGACTTCCGCCTTCCGTCCTATAAGCCTCACTCCTTCATCCTGCAGAACCTGGAGAGGCTGGTGGATAGACACGCCGGGCCCTTGGCTGACAGACCCCTCTCCCCCTGTCAATATGCATACAGAGAGGGAAGATCAACAGATACCGCCTTACATCACCTGGTGGGACTGATTGAGGGACAACTGGCGGTCAAGGGTTTTGCCATAGGCGCCTTTCTGGATATTGAGGGGGCTTTTGATAGCACTTCGAATCCGGCTATAGAAAAAGCCATGGAAGAACGACAGGTGTCCAAGACTATCATTGCTTGGACACAAAACATGCTGAAAAGCAGAAGACTGTCGGCAGGACATGGGAGGGTATGTGTGGAGGGACGTCCGACTAGGGGCTGTCCGCAGGGGGGAGTTCTCTCGCCCCTGCTATGGAACCTGGTTGTAGATGGACTTCTAAATCAACTAAGTGAGGCCGGCTTCCACGTCATCGGTTTCGCCGATGATGTGGCAGTTGTTGTGAAAGGCGGATTTCTGAGGGTGCTAAGGGACCTGATGGCAACAGCCTTCAATATCATTGAGGACTGGTGCAAGGAAACTGGCCTATCGGTAAATCCATCCAAGACAACAGTCCTGGTTTTCAGCAGAAATTATAGACTGGAAAAGATCCAACCTCTGAAGCTAAATGGCTCGGAGATTAACTACACCAGCAGAGTGAAATATCTGGGTGTCCTCCTGGATAATAAACTCAGCTGGAAAGAACATATCTGTACTCAGAGAAATNGACCAAGAGAGGACTACTGGTTTACGGACGGCTCTGGCTTCAATGAAAGTTTTGGGGCAGGCATCTACCGTCTGAAAGATGACTTTGGAGAGAGTTTTCGACTGGGCCACCATTCAACCGTTTTTCAAGCAGAAATGCTGGGCATATTTACGTGTGCAGAGTATCTGAACGCGAGAGACACAAGTAGGGTGAAAATATTCATCTGCAGTGACAGCCAGGTGGCGATTCACGCCCTGGAAAAACCCACTACAGAGTCACAGGTGGTGTGGGAATGCATGCAGGCATTGGACACATTGGGTAAAAACAACCAGGTTACCGTAACCTGGGTACCAGGCCACCATGGGATTCTGGGTAATGAAGTTGCAGATAAGCTGGCCAAGGAGGGTACAGAAAGGGTGCCCTTACACGGCCTGCTTGGCATGCCCTTCGCAGTGGGAAAAACTGTTATTAAAGAACATTTCCGGGGAGATCATGTCAGGCGTTGGGAGAAAGTTGCGACCTGCAGACAAGCGAAACTGCTTATGAGGGGGCAACTAAGAGATAGAACCAGAAAGCTTCTGGAGCTGCACAGAGGGTATCTGAGGGTAGCAATGGGGCTCCTCACGGGTCATACAGCTCTCAGAGCTCATCTGTTTAAGATGAAACTTGCAGAACAAGAAGACTGTAGACTGTGCGGAAGCGATAAGGAGGGCGTCATGCACATTTTATGTGAGGGCCCCCTATTAGCACTCCGTTGCTATAAAATCTGGGGCCAGGCTTTCCTGGAACCAGAGGACTTACAACAAGCGGCTGTCACCAGCCTTATTAGCCTAGTGAGAAACACAGGGCTGGGGCNATGAAACTTGCAGAACAAGAAGACTGTAGACTGTGCGGAAGCGATAAGGAGGGCGTCATGCACATTTTATGTGAGGGCCCCCTATTAGCACTCCGTTGCTATAAAATCTGGGGCCAGGCTTTCCTGGAACCAGAGGACTTACAACAAGCGGCTGTCACCAGCCTTATTAGTCTAGTGAGAAACAGGGCTGGGGCTGTGTGACTGACCGAAACTAAGGCGGATGTTACAAAAGATCGTATGATTTAGGTGAATCTGGGCGCTCTATGTGACCAGCCGCGCATATTCTAATTCTAATGCTAATTCTACAGAGATTAAGGGATGAAACGGGGGTTGATGGATGGGGAATTTAATTCTCCATCAAACAGCATTGGTTTCATTCCTTAATATTAATTAGGAGGGGAGAGACGATTTTTTAATTAACGGGCGAGTTATCGTAAAGCGCTGTAAATTTCGTCGCAGTTTTTATTTTTTGATTACAGAGATTAAAGGATGCAACAAAGGTTGATGGATGGGGAATTTAATTCTCCATCGAACAGCGTTGGTTTTATTGCTTAGTGTTCATTACGAGGGGAGAGACGATTTTTTAATTAGCGGGCGAATTATCGGGAGTCACTGCGCCGAGCAACCATTAGCTTTTTCACAGTGCCGCGACTTTCGTCGCAGTTTTTATTTTTTGATTACAGAGATTAAGGGATGAAACGAGGGTTCATGCATGGGGAATTTAATTCTCCATCGAAGAGCGCTGGCTTCATTCCTTAATGTTAATTAGGAGGGGGGAGACGATTTTTTAATTAGCGGGCGAATTATCGGGAGTCACTGCGCCGAGCAACCATTAGCTTTTTCACAGTGCCGCGACTTTCGTCGCAGTTTTTATTTTTCGATTACAGAGATTAAGGGATGAAACGGGGGTTGCTGGATGAGGAATTTAATTCTCCATCGAACAGCATTGGTTTCATTCCTTAATGTTAATTAATGTTCGCCATCGCTGGCCCCACCCGAAGTTTCTTTTTCAATACTGAGATTTTTTAGATTGGTTTCCATTTTTGGTCCCACGAGTATCGCGGTTAAGCGTTTTCACCTGGTGCATAGCCGCGATTGCCCAGGGCTTGGCTTGTCTCGGGTGGGTTACACCCAAGACTACTCCTCTCAGAGGTCGCCCAGGTTTCTGAGAGGCACCGTTAGCGATACAGCTCCTCCTGTGCCACGCATCCTTAGGCACGGTATGGCCGAGGCGATGGCTTACGCTGCTCACACACATGGATTGGGTGGGTTCCTCTTAGCGACCGCGAGCGGCGGTAGTCCTTAAGACCCCACCGCCCGCGACCGAGCCCCTTCACTAACGAAAAAGTGGGAACCCCGTGGAGGGGGTAATCTCTGTAATCAAAAAATAAAAACTGCGACGAAAGTCGCGGCGTTATGAAAAACCTAATGGATAACTCGCCCGCGAATTAAATATTTGTCTCTCCCCTCCTAATTGAGATTAGGGGATGAAAAAATGGCAGTTCGATAGAGAATTAAAGTCCCCATCAATTAACCCTCTTTCAGCCCTTAATCTCTGTAAAAAATGGAAGAAACTGTCATGAAAATCACAGCGCAGTAAGAAAANTTCACTAACGAAAAAGTGGGAACCCCGTGGAGGGGGTAATCTCTGTAATCAAAAAATAAAAACTGCGACGAAAGTC
>NW_021680539.1:107425-107580 GCF_001412515.2 Diachasma alloeum
TGTAACAAAAAAATAAAAACTGCCATGAAAGTCAGGGGCTAGTAAGAAAAATAATTTTTACGCGAAGCGTCGAGGAGAGACGATTTTTTAATTAGCGGGCGAATTATTGGGGTGGCACTCTGCGCCGAGAAACCATTGGGTTTCTCATAGCGCCG
>NW_021680539.1:107793-108073 GCF_001412515.2 Diachasma alloeum
CTCCATCGAACAGCATTGGTTTCATTCTTTAATGTTAATTAGGAGGGGAGAGACGATTTTTTAATTAGCGGGCGAATGATTGGGGTGGCGCTCTGCGCCGAGACACCATTGGGTTTCTCATACACGGAGAAAAAAATTCCTGAATTTTTCAGGAGAAATTCAGGTAAAAATTACCGTGCCGTCTGATAAAGTGGGTTCAATTGCCTAGCACCAGAAAAATTCCGGTACCGCACAATAAAAGCTTGATTCCTGACTGTTTTCTATTACATGATAAATTACA
>NW_021680539.1:108216-120910 GCF_001412515.2 Diachasma alloeum
GAATTTTTCAGGAGAAATTCAGGTAAAAATTACCGTGCCGTCTGATAAAGTGGGTTCAATTGCCTAGCACCAGAAAAATTCCGGTACCGCACAATAAAAGCTTGATTCCTGACTGTTTTCTATTACATGATAAATTACATTCAATAATTAAAAATGAGTAAACATTGTTATTCAGCATATCATCCTATTAATTCTATTTTAACCTCTCCTCCATATCCTCTCTCCCATATTAAAAGCAGAATGCGCGGCAAACGTATGTGGAACGTTTGACAGGCCAATGTATCTCTACAGCGTTATACACCTCATGAAGAGAAAATAAAGGGCACTTATTTTATTTCTTAACCATTTTATCACAACACTAATTAATATTTCACTGAATTAATATTATGAAAAACATTAACCTGGGGTTTCAGTAAGGAGATATGTGAGAGAGGAGGCTAGAGGAGGCGACGGAATAAATCGTCTGGTCACGTTCAGGTGATGTTCGCGGTTGCGGTGGGGGGACGAAGAGTGCCGAAATCTTACGAATGCGCGATCGGGTCCTAGGATTCTGGTAGAGCACCGGAAAAATTTGCCAGCCAGTGTCATAATTTTTCTCGTATTTCTCGTAAAAATCCACTGTCGCTTCGATTTTACCGTGCTGCACAAGAATTTTTCCTCCCATTTATCCGAAAAATGACTCGTGCAACAGTACTTTTTCCTACTCTTTGCGGTACATTTCGCCTGGAAAGACCATCTGAACCCACTTTACTGTGCGAGCACGGTAATTTTTCTCGTACATTTCTCTCAGTGTAGCACCGTGACTTTCGTCGCAGTTTTAATTTTTTTATTACAAACATTAAGGGATGAAACGGGGCTTGATAGATGGGGAATCTAATTCTCCATCGAAAAGTCCTTGTCTCATCCCTTAATATTAATTAGCGGGCAAATGAATCAACCGAAAAACATAAAGGAAACATTGAGGACAAGGAGGACATAAACCCCCCTTCGAACCTACCCCTGTGACAGCGAGACTGCTATAGGGCTTCTAGCAGAAGTTTTCCCTGCCCAGGGTACCCCCACTCTACGTAATTCCCACTCATGTGCTTGTCCCCCACTCCAAAAATCCATGGATATTCTTCTTCTGGCCCTACTGCCGAGTTACCGGCGCAGGCAGCTCGCCCAGTCGTCAGAATCGACCTTGGCGCCCCACCGCTGTTGGTGTCTCACTTATTCTGGCTGCGACTGCTGTCGACTTGACCGACCCCGTTGGGATGTCGACACTGCCGCCATCTCCCGGCATTCCCCTTACGGGACTTGTATTATCATTATATACACTCACATTAATTTTAATCAATTGATAGAAAACAATGTTATAAACAGGGCAAATATAAACTAATAATTCGTCTATCCACTTTTATTGTGTTTCCAGATATCATTTCCCTCTTTTTAGCCCCAGAAAATGACAATCCTAATAGCCACGCAACAGGCACGCAAATACCGCGGCTGTAACGTGGCTCCTGGATTCCCAGGGTATGTCTGAAATTGATAGATCAAATGTCAATTGATATTTGAAGTTTACTTTTGATTCAAAATTTTCAATAATAACGGTAATATTTCTACATGGAAAGGGAAAGAGGGGAATAATACGGAGGATACCGCGAGTGCAAGTTGCGCGGAGAGTTAGCTATCGCGGGGAAGAGGGAAAGAGTACAATACGCAAGCTGGAATGAGCTCCGCGGCGCGTTAGGTAATGCGGGGTACGCGGAAGGCGTGTCGTAGTTGCCTGGCAGATTTACTCAACTGAGAGGGGAAAGGGGAAGGAATATTCCAACTGTACTTGTTATCCAGACTCAAATTAATATGAATTTTGATTGAATTTCTCAACAAAATCAAGTTCGGAATTTCCCAATAAATTTCAACTTCAATTACCTCATTAATTCGATTCTTCCTGTCAATTTTCAGTTTCCTTTTCAGCTAAAAATAATACGAAATTCTATTTTCAAAGTGGCCAAAATTTGAAATCTTCAAAAATGAAAATTGATCCATCAAGCAATTTCATCTTCTATAATATTTCCAATTCAAATCCAAATGTAGAAATTTTAACTCAAAACAATTCCAGACTGTCAAACCATTTAAAAGCCAACTCTTATCAGTTTTTTTTAAATCTAAAAATCGAATTTTCCATGGAAATCGAATTTTATTATTGAAATTGATGAATTTTTATTGTCAATTTTTGTTCCCTTTTTAATGGGCAATATAGGTGAAAAAGTGAATCCTAAAACCTTAAAGTGTGAAATTGTCCAAGATCAAAAATAATCTTTCAAATCATTGCGGAGATTCATCTTCTATTTTTCCCACAAAATTAATTTATCACGACTTCTTTTGCTCGAGAATGTTCAATAAAAATTATTACCAAAATTTGAGTTTTTCCTTTTAACACAAATCAATTTTTCTTTTCTACCATTTTTCCAATTTATTTCAACAATTCACCCTTTTTATCCCGAACGAGCCCCCACTTTGTTACGTCATGATTTCCCAGGAAAAATATTCAATTATAATTTTAATAATCCAATAAATTCTGGAAGATTATGACAGTTATTTTCTCCTATTTTGAGCCTACCTTTCGGTAATAGCTCGGGATTGGAGTCGGGTGAATTGTTAGAATAACAGAGGATAAAAATTCACAATAAATGAAGTCAATATTTATTTAAATTATATTCAAATTTTAACGAAATCAAATTCTTTGAATTAAACAATTTACAAATGGATTAATTTTCACCAATTTTGAATATAAATTGTCATACAATATCAAATTTTTCCCTCGAATCAACGCGAAAATTTACATCAAGAATTGAAATTTTTTTTTTATATTGAGTTCCCCGAACTAAAATTCTCAAATATTCAATAATTATTGATTTTTTTTCTTGAATTTTTGAAACCGTTAAACTTTTCACCATGTCATTTCCCGATTTAAATCAAATTTATTATTTATTTTGTTTTACTCATCCATTTTTTTGTAGTTTCTTGAAGTAATCCAATATTNACCAAGGTACACCTCGGCACGGATACCTGAACCTCCTGGTGATAACGCTCTTGGAGACAATTCAAAGTGTTGCCAGCCAACGATCACATGATCGTTACATGAACTTATTCTTTTTTTTATACCTTTTTTTCTTCATTAAATTCCTTCTTATATTTTCACGAGTAATATCGATTAAAAATGAGACTTGCTTTCAATTACCTCCAATGCGAAATGCTTTTTGAAACCACGTATTATTCATCATTTTCTAATTCCATTATTTTTCAATCATTATCAATTTTTCTTTCATTTCAATAAAAATGCGATATGTCTCCAGACGTAACACTATCTACATTTTTCATTCTATAAAAATTACATTTTTGAAATAATTTTTAAACGCAATTACAGTCGTGGTATTGCCCATTTTACGACGATTCTGGTGAAGCTTGATTGACGAAAATACATTGATTTGAAGTGATGTTTCAAATAAATTTGTAATGTAATTTTAATTTCAAATTCTTTTTCAATTCTAACTAGAATATTGAAATGTGACAATCATCAGGAAGATTATCGATTAATCATAAACATGATGTTTAAGTTGTTTAATTTCATTGATATATGGAAGATTCAGGGAATTAAATTTATTAGAAATCAAATCCTTATTTTATTGATTCATAAGAACAATTGATAAGCCAAATACCACATAGACAAGAGATACCCTTGAAAATAAGTCAAGAGCTACGGCTAAAGTCGTCGAGTTTATAAAAATGAAATAATTCAGTAGCGAAGTAGTAAAACGGTATATGTCAATTTTGACTATTGGCCAGTTTTTAATGAATATCTCGGAATCTAAGGGAGATTTTTGTGAAAACCTTTTTTCTAGAGCCGATTGAGATCTACAACAAAGGTGTGTTTGGTAAGGAACTCGGTTTACCCTGGCGGATCTGTCGATTGTAGAATCGAGTTGATCAGTATATCGATTCGTATGCGAGTGTAGTTCGATGCAGATCTCAAACTATTGATGGAATCGAAGATTAATCGACTTCATAGGAAGTCGATAGCGAGTGAATTTCGAATGACAAAAATTTATTGCACCAAAACTTAAAGGATTCATGGGGTGGTCGATTATGAAAGACTCCTTACGGTCGGACCAGGATCGACTTGAAGAAAGTCGATTGTGACTCGATTTTCACAATCGACCAGTTGTTGAGTCATTTCATATAAGTGAATAATATGAAGTCAATCGAGTAATAATCGACTCAAGGATCAGTCGATTCGCCCACTGGAATTATGAAAACTATTATGAAACGACTAAACAACTAGTCGATTGTGGGTCGATTGACTTGGATAATGAGGACAATCGAGTCACAATCGACTCAAGGACCAGTCGATTCTCCCACTGAAATTATTATAATTTTTTTTTCATTTTTTTAATTTTTATTTATGAAGAGTCCGACAGCGTTAGCCAATAATGGGACTCATAGCGTGTATGATACATTTTTGTTAAATACTTGAAATTAAAAATTAACTGGTTCAATTACATTATTTGTTGATGATGGCGAGTAGTATAGTGATACCTGACAGGTAGTGAAATACAGTATTGTCACCGATTTTTCGCAATTTCATGAAGTTTGGCACATATTAGTCCTAGTGTGTCACTGAAAATGTCCACTTGCGGAAATCTCTCTATGAGAGAGTTGATT
Source organism: Diachasma alloeum (assembly GCF_001412515.2). Lineage (NCBI taxonomy): Eukaryota > Metazoa > Arthropoda > Insecta > Hymenoptera > Braconidae > Diachasma > Diachasma alloeum. The sequence continues at coordinate 112,921 of NW_021680539.1, forward strand.
CCTTCACTCGCGCGATACAATGGTGATGATTTGGCGAGATTGTTATCTGGGCATGAAACATACAAAATGTCTCGTGATCGTAAGTTACTTGTGAGACGGATGGACAATCGCTCTAGCAAAGGGGGATAGTCAACGTTGCTTCTGAGAATTTTTATGAGAAACATCACTCCTGTTTGAAACCTCTGCTGTTCGAGAGTTAAGGAATCGAATTCTTTACACAACTGGTCATAATCACATCTCCTCTCCGGATAGACTCCATTCTTCTTCCAAGACAGGAATTTCAAGAACCTCTTCGGAACATGTTCAATTTTAATAGCGTATTTCTTATAAGATGGAGACCAAACTATGCTGCCATAATCCAATTTTGACCTAATCAGGCTATTAAATAGTAATTTAACTGCTTTTACATCAGAAAATTTCTCATGTCCTCAGAACGAAACCTAGTGTTCGCTTTGTACTCAGGACTGGCCCCTCCATATGTGTGTTAAACGTTAAGCGAGTATCGTAAGCTATACCCAAGTCTATACACGTTTGTGGTCTCCTCAATTGAATCCCACTTATTTGATAGTCAAAAAGAACAGGTGAATGATTTCTATAAAACGACATGATTTCACACTTGCTGGCATTCAGTGGCAGCTCATTAGCCTCACACCAGGCACCAAAAATGTCGATGTTACGTTGTAGTAAAATACAATCCCGGTGCGATTGTACCACCGAGTACACCTTTGCGTCATCCGCGTAAAATGAATGCAAGCAAGTGAGAATGTTCGAAACAGGGTTTAAAAAGACGTTAAACAGGAGTGGACCGAGGTTTGAGCCCTGGCGGACTCCAGATGATGGGGTGAAGGGCTCAGATCTGATTCCATCCTAGCAGACAAAATGCTTTCTGTCCGTAAGGTAGGGCTCCGGGAGTCTCAGAGTCGGACCAGTCACCCCAATCTGATTGAGCCTGTCCGTTAGAATTGTAATGCTGAGTTTATCGAAGGCCTTCGAGAAATCTGTACAGATCACGTCAACTTGACCACCTGTTGAAACGGTGTCATTTAAGAATTGTGTGATGCTTGCTAAATTTGTAATCGTCGATCTCCCTTTTGTGAATCCATGCTGGTGTGGTGATAAATGTGATTTGAAGGCGGCGTTGACGATACTATAGAGGCAGATCTCGAACGCCTTCGAGAAATTACATAAAACTGAGATTGGTCTATAATTTTTCACATCATTTTTCGACCCTGACTTGAAAACTGGCGTTATCTTCGAACACTTCCCCACTGTTGGGCAGACCCCTTGTCTAAGACATTTATAAAAGATGATATACAGAGGCTTGACGAACTCTTTATGCCATTCTTTAACTGAAAAACTCGGTATACCATCAAGACCCGCAGTCATTTTGGGATCAAGGGAGTGGAGCACCTTTTTGATTTCAGATCGATCAATTGTTATATTGTCACCAAAGGTGCAAGCGACTGGTTCTTGATATTTCATTGTACTCACATCTTGAGCATCAGTTAAGTTTGTGTGAACACTAGAAAAAAAATTTGCGAATTCGTTGACAATGCTGATTGGGTCAGTGATTGCTTGACCCTCTATCATCATTGCCCCAGGTATACGAGACTCCTTCTTCATGTTTTGTTCAAGTGACCAGAATTTAGTTGGGTCGCGGGTAATACTAGACTCAATGTCATTCAGATAGTGGCGGTGGGCCTCTTTGATGGCTTTCTTTGTACTTGTACGTAGAGCAACAAATTGGTCACGATGAAAATCGGAATTTAATTTCTTATACAAACTGTGGTGGTGATCTTTCAGTTTTAACGATTGCACTATAGATCTGGTAAACCAACTAGGATATCTACACTCTCTCCTCACAGATCTTGGGACACACTCATCAACGATGCGATTCAGTTTGTCATAAAAAAACTGACAGCTGTGGTTGACATCATCAGCCTCCAAATCATTCCATAGTTCTGAGCGCAATGGCTCTTGAAGTAGTTGGAGGTCACACTTATTGAAGTTATGAGTGGGTTTCGAACTAGGGTGGGAGATGCCCGAAGAGGCGGGGGATGACTTGATTTCCCTGGGTCTCTGTAATTCCGCTACAATGGAAATGTCTAGGGGTGGATGGTATCTGTCTGTTTTAACCAAAGGATTAGTAGAAAGTGAGACTGAACATGATGTATTTGAATATACGAGGTCTAAATATCTGTTGTCACAGTTCGTTATGAAGTTATATTGTTCAATATCCAGTAATGCTGCAAATTCCAGCAGTGACAGTGATTTACGATGAGGTATTAAGATGTCAGGGTTGAATGATTCAAGCGTCTCCATGAATTTAGGAATATTAAAGTCTCCTAGGATAACTGAATTCTTGTTCATGAGGGCGATTATGTCAGCGAGACTTTCTAGGAAATTACAACAATAATAGCAATCGTACCATGCGGGAGCAATATATCGATCCCGAGAGTGTCGATTGTTTCGAAAGAACGTTGGAGATCATCCAGGTCAATGACACTAGTTCTAAGTTCAATCCACAGCTGGGAAGATAAGCTGCTTGACACTTGATACATTTTGAATACGCGCTTGTGGCGATTACTTGTTTACACCCTCTACAAACAGGCTTTCGTGGTTGATCATGAGGTTGTGTTAAGGTAGCACCACTCTCATCTCTGACGTCAACTTTGGGGATCACGGAGGTCGCCATGGTTGCCTCTGGAAGGTAGGTTACCAATAGCCGAGTGCCTAGGTGGACGGGCAGTTGATTTTTTACCGCGACAAGAACTCCACCGCCCTTATCTTTCAATGGGTCTCCTCTATCACGCCTATAAACAGTATAAATTTGATTATCAAAGTATTCAGATGAATAATTATTTGAGGATAACCACGTTTCCGTTAATACCATCAGATCATAATGAGAGCTACATGTGTTTATTAATATTTGTGATGCCTTACGTGCTATACTGAATACATTCTGATAATATACTTCGAGTTGAGTTGCTACTGTGGATCATGTGGTTCGGGGCCATTGGTACTCGTGACCCCGGGTCGGCGATCATTGCGTCGGGATGGATGTTTCGTCAAGGTTCCCGAGGCTCGTACAATGGAGAGAGACCCATTCCTCGTACCGATTTTCAGTGGGGTCCCCCCAGCTTGTTGTCACTGCTCTAGTTCTCCCTTGAGACGGGCGAACTCTGCTCTCTGCATCGGAGTCTTGTCTGACATCATTTTGACGTCCTTCAGCGAGTCTGGGAGGCGGTTGGATCATTTGATGTTTGAAAACGCCTGGGTGATGAAAAACACAAATTCATCACTGTCCATTAACACCTTTATGGGACATGGACGAGCCAGTTCAAGTGAATATTTCCCCACTCTGAAGCATCGAATGGAATTTTGTGCTCCATCAAAGGCAACAAGTTGATAAATGCTTGCTACCAACTTCTTGTCGTGATCAATTCTATTACTGCTGTCATCATTATGTGGTTCAGCGATACCAAATAGCATTAGGTTTCTCTTACGTGATTGTCTATCCTCCATTTCCTTAATAATTGCTGAGGCATCCGTCTGGGTATTGAGAGAGTTGAATTGGGCTCTCAATCCAGTGATGTCTTCTTCAGTGCGTTCAACCCTTTGTTTCACCTGCTGTAGCTCGTTGTTGGTCTGCGCTACCTGATTGGCCATGTCAGTCAGCCGGCCTTCGATTTGATCAAGTTTTGTGTTTACTTTGTCAACTGAGATTTTAATCTCATCGAATCGAGGGTTTATTAGAGCTTTTAATTCATCTAGAGTAATACCTCCCCGAGCCGGGGAGGCTTTGCGTGACCCACAGCAACGGCTGAATGTCCCATTAGCCGTTGGACCAGCTGCCAATCCACAGCTGGGAAGGTAAGCCGCTTGACACTTGGTACATTTTGAATACGCGCTTGTGGCGATTACTTATTTACACCCTCTGCAAACAGGTTTTCGTGGTTGATCATGAGGTTGTGTTAGGGTAGCACCACTCTCATCTGTGACGTCAACTTTGGGGATCACGGAGGTCGCCATGGTTGCCTCTGGTCGGTAGGTTACCAATAGCCGAGTGCCTAGGTGGACGGGCAGATGACGCCTCCAGCTAGGTTTTTACCGGGAAACGGACCACGTTTTATTGGGAGGTTATGGAGGAAATTTAGAGTTTCTAAAGACTTTGAGGCTTTAATTGTTCCCGATCCAAAAGTGATCATTATCATAGATTGTTCACAGTTCGATTCTCCACCACTTCATTTGCACGATCAATGCACTGCACAACTGCTTCACCACGATATGCCCTTAAATCAGCAGAGCGACTCGGATGCTATCACACACACACCGCCATCGTTTTTTCACTGAAATTATGAAAACTATTATGAAACGACTAAACAACTGGTCGATTGTGGGTCGATTGACTTGAATAATGAGAACAATCGAGTCACAATCAACTTTCTTCAAGTCGATCCTGGTCCGACCGTAAGGAGTCTTTCATAATCGACCACCCCATGAGTCGTTCAAGTTTTAGTGCAATAAATTTTTGTCATTCACTAGCTATTGACTTCCTATGAAGACGATTCATCTTCGATTCCATCAATAATCTGAGATCTGAATCGAACTGCACTCGCATACGAATCGATATACTGATCAACTCGATTCTACAATCGACAGTCGATCGAATCTCAATCGGGGGATCCGCCGAGGTAGGGTGGATGTGGGAGAAAATGTGGAGGGAAATGCTGGAAAATTAACGTTGAGACGAATTATAAAAATTCTCGTTTATTCGTGGGATCGAACCACGTCGTTAATTAACTATTTACACTCTTTGGGAATTGATTTTCACTGTTGATAGTCTTATTTCACTGATAATTGTCTCTGAATTTAATACTGTTGAATCACTGAATTTAGTTGAAGTTTAACTAATTACACGGTCCAACAAATTTGGGATGTGTCAAGGGCCAAGAATGAAACCTGCACCCCTAGATAGCTTTTTTAATTCCGATTCTAACCGCGCAAACCGGAAGGTGCCACCTCGTCGGGGTCGGGAGCAAAAAAATCCCAAAGTGGCAAAAAATGTGGAAATTGAGAATTTAAAAAAAAATTACGGATGAAAAATCCTACCAATTTTAATGAAAAAAAAAAACTACAAATGCTTCAAAGATTGGTCCCTTTGATGATTCAGTTCATTTTGATATAATTCGATAAACTTCTGAGAGAAAAAATATAAAATTTAACACAATTTTTTATTTTATTGACGGAGGAGAAGCGATGTGAACTTGGCGGCTGATATGTCATTAAATTCAAACCTATCTTACCACGTGTCTCAATAACCTTGTGGAAACAAATGTAATTGATGGAAATTTCTACTTATGAATGTTTAACTAACATCAATAGTCGAGATTATTATTATAGATATTATAAGATTTTTTGATTTATTAAAATGGAAAGATAAATAAATAGTACTTCAGTCGACTAGTTGCCAAATACTCGTGGCAACACTGTAGGTTCAAGCGATAGGCGGGAAGCACGCGGAGTGACCACCATAAACTCCCCGACGTTGCCACCTGTATTTTTGTTCTGGTTTCTTGTCAATATTCACAGATTGTTATAAATATAAGAAAAACTGGACTGAAAATCGTGATGAGATGAATGCCAGTATTGTTTACTATCTTTTTCAGATTCTGAGTGAAAAATTTACATTTCATGTTTGATTTACAACAAAATTATGGATTTTCACAGAAGACGCTGAGTTACACACACGAAAAAAATTAATAGAAAAATCTAGCGAATTCTTTAGAAAATTCTATTGGATTTCTATTGAACGTTCTATTAGTTTTTGGCCGATTCTATTGACATGTTTCAATAGAAAATATTCAATAGAAAAAGTTGGTAGAATTCGACTTTTCTATATATAGCTTAGCTCTCTTTAGATATTTTCTATAGAATTTCCTCGGCTCAAATTTTCTAAGTTTTTTTCATTCTATTTTTCTTTTCTTATCAAGAAAATGAAACAAAAAAACTTAGAAAATTTAAGCCGAGGAAATTTTACAGAAAACATCTCAATAAAATAAGTTATATAGAAAAATCAAATTCTATTGACTTTTTCTATTAAATATTTTCTATTGAACATGTCAATAGAATCGGCCAAAAACTAATAGAGCGTTCAATAGAAATCCAATAGAATTTTCTAACAAATTCGCTAGATTTTTCTATTAAATTTTTTCGTGCGTACCGCTTTAAAATGATCTATCGAAGATAGAATCACAATGGTGGTATCAAACATTCAGGGAGATAATTATTAAAAATTAGTACTCACTGTTATTATAAAAATCAGGAAAATTATTATTCATTTTTTAACTCTCAGTAGGAAAGCCTCTCCAGATAGTTCGGTAAACCGGCCCGGGCACAGTTGTGCATTACCCGTTGAAAAATTTCCACTACCATGGAGGGATACTCACTACCTGACGAAGACCGTCGTAAAGCCATTTGACTTTCCACCAATCCTCATAACTACGAGCCGCCAGTGGGTCAAATATTTTTGTGGAACTGCGAATTGTTTATGCTGCCCCAAAAACGTCTCAAAAAATCTGAAAAAATTCATACCGTCTTTTCACATGGCCTACCATCTTTTGCACACACTCACGAAGTGAATTTCATACGAGAGGATTACGGGAGGTTGGCTACTGTGCACCAGGTTGAGACGCGATTGTCGTATGAATCCATCGGTTTTTTTTTCATTACTCTGAAGAGATTACCACTATCCGCCCCTTTGCTTTATTCATTATTACGGCTGTTCACCGTATTCTATCAAATGTAGCAATATTATGACGGAACAGTCGGTGAAGTTGACTGGCTGATTGGAATATCGAGTTTAATGATCAATTAAAAGTTTCTTTGGTTTTTAATAAAGTTTATAATGTTTTATTCGATATTTTATTTTATTTTATTGTTATGTTCATTTTTATCGAACCTGATAATTAACGTTCGTGTCAAATGGATTATTCTATTTATTTCGCTTACCAAACCGAAACTGAGTAATCACAAAATTCAAATATTCCAAAGAATTGGATTGCCACTATTCGATATCCACTATTCGATATCATTTTACCATTTTTTTTAAATCACAGGATAAATCTTTACTATTCAATGGTTTCATCAACAACAATCTCACTAAAAAAAATTAATAGTGTACATGAAGGATAATTCATTTGGAGTAAATCTAAATGAATCGTATTAAAATTTAAATAACTACAAAATAGATATAATAAACATGTGCTCGAAAATTAAATCCGGTAGATTGATAGATATAGAGAAAGAATGACTGACCGGTCGGTGTGACTGCTGGAAGGCAAGAGAATAGGGATGGGCAATGTTTGTCAATTAATCGCAAACATCGATTTTTCATGCCCAAACATCGATGTTTTTCATTCGATGTTTTCAACGGCTGATTAATCGATTTTCGATTCTTTTTTTCAACATCGATGTTTCTGACCAAACTAAGAAAATTTTTCATTTTTTTGTCGAATAATAATGTTAATTCATTGAGAATAAACAAAATAATAATTTAACCGTAATCAGAAATCATTATTTTCTACAGTATGTATATTATAAATGATAAGTGAACAAGTCCAGCCATCTATTGTTTTTTTTAATTTAAATTTTTTAATTTTCTAATATTTTTTTTATATTTAATTTTTTTTTTTTCAATTAATCAAAAACTCTGTTTCGAGGTTCAAAATTTAACTCTTCAGCAGTACTTATCATTGAAACGTAAGTTCCTCGGATTGTATTTTGTTCTTTCGTATACCCTCTCGGGTTTTTACGATTTGTTGCCTTCCCACCCCCCAACCCCTTGTACCGCAATCGCCGAGGGCCAAGGAAAAATCTTACATGAGGGAAAAACTTTGACCAGGTACAGTCGTTCCTTGCAAGACTCCCGCTCGGACCATGCATCTGTGAAAATTAGAGCGTTGAAAAATCATTTTGCCCCCCCCCCCCC
>NW_021680539.1:120920-121310 GCF_001412515.2 Diachasma alloeum
TTTTGCCCCCCCCCCCCCCGGGAATCGAACTCAAGTCGTTCGCGTGCCAACCCCGCGCTCTAACTATACTGAAGACCTTATGAGAGTGGTCTCAGGTATGAGTGGTGGGGGACATCGACGCATGCCTCCACTCGAAAGAGTGGGGGTACCCATTCAGGACCATTCTCATACGGTCTTTAGTATACACAGCCATTTTTTGCTTCCGAATGGAAGCATTGTAATCGACCAAATTTAAGTTTTGCATTTTTTGTGTTATATCAACCAAGTATGATCCAAAAAGTCCGAAAATGCAATTTTTGGGCGGTGTCCGTATGTATGTATGTATGTGTGTGCGTATGTAAAAACCATTTTTCTCAATTATTTGCTAAGGAAACAATGGAATCGAAGAAA
>NW_021680539.1:121570-125189 GCF_001412515.2 Diachasma alloeum
TGTAGTTGAAGAATGAGCATGATAACTGTCTTGATCAATTGGATTTTTATGATCATTCATGAAAATTTTGAATTTTTCATGAATTTTTTATGAAAATCAAATTTCTGGTAGTTTCATCTAATGTAATGCTCAAATTTATCAATTCTTGCATCAAACAATTTTTTTTAAACATGATTATAGTGGAATTCTAAGGTATAATAGAAAGTTTCACTCTATCTTTGAATTTATATAAGATTTTGAGAATCATTTTCATGTTTTTCGATATTTTGAATTTTCCATCAGATTCTTCGAAAAGAATCTGATGGAAAAGGTTTCAGATTCTTCATATTATATAAAATTAAAATATTCTTAATAAAATTTTGTTGAAAATTGTATTATCATAGTATCATTTTTGAATAGTATCATTTTTCGACTTAATTCATATGAGAATGTCCGATCATCATTTTTAGAGTATTCAAAAGATTGTTGACTTTCCACTATTGTGAAAAATACACTTGGATTGATTATTGTAGTGGAGAAAAATATTTAAATCTATTCAATCACTTCACACACAATATTCACTTTTTTAAATGAAACAATCAAAGAACGATAACACGATTGAATAATTGAACATGAATTACTCATTTTTTACATTATCGATTAGAATGGAATTATTTTAACACATCTAAGGACATTAATGGTAATTAAAAATTACACAAATGTTGGTTATCAAATCTGTTGGATATAAAATGGATGAAAAAACAAAATATATTACGATTGAAAATTATTAATTTCATGACAATCATCGGCATTGTATGGAGATGATTAAGGAATAAATTGAAATATGAATTATTTTCGATAAGAATAAAAAAGATGCAAGATCACCATTCGGAAGCATATTGCTAATTTATTAGCAAAGAAAACTATACCATTTTCAATATAAAAGCAATTTCCCACTTGTTTTTTTTTTTTGATTAACAATGTTTCTATTTGTACAACACGAATTATTTACACTATTTATATTTATAAAAACAGTCTAGAAAAAATTTATGCACACTATTGTATTTTTGTATTGTAATGAGATTTTCTCGTTACGGGTTGAAATTCCCCTAAATAGAAGTATGAACTGTTAAACTTATTAAGAGACAGGAAGAGGCATCTAGAGGCGGCTGAAATCAGCCGGGAGTAGATGAGATGATCCACAGACCGATGAAAGACTGAAGGCATAGTGGTTTGGGTGGAACCGCGACCCCTGGAAATCTGGAGGACGTTACTAGACTTTCGCTATTTCAGAACTCGCCCAGCTGTGTTTGGGGGAAAGTGGCCCGACGTACAGGGGTTCCAACTGGGCGATTCTAAAGCCTGTCTCGGGGTAGACTAGGGACCAATATAGCCAGGTGAAAGGACTGGTACCTCCGTGATCCCGTCGGGTTGATTGGTGGAGATAGGGTAACGGAATGACCCATCCTCGCCGAGATATCTAGACTAGGTGGCAAGTCCCTAGTGAGATTCCGAGTGAGTCGAACGCGAATGCTCAAGCGGGGAAGTCGAAAGGATTTCTCCAGAGTATATTGTGGAGTTGGCTTGGAATATGGCCAGGGACTGATGCCCGAATAGCTCAGCGTTGCCAGGTGCATAACTGACGGTAGCGAACATAGGGGAATGCTCCTGCATTCCCCACAATGAGAAAAAAAGAGTTATTTCGGAACTCTTAGTGACGACTTTATTGTTTCCGGCGTTATCTAGTCTCGGCGGAAAGATTTGAGGCGTATGCGCCCATGGGCCTGGAGTAGAGTAATCCTCCTGTCGACCCGACCATACGTCGACATTTTTAGTACTACCCGGAGGCAGTGATGCGCGATGTCCGAAGCGGTAACTGGTGGTTGAGAGTGTGGGTGGTCGTCGCGTGGGTAACGTAGTTCCACCCTGATCAGATCAGCCTCTCAACGTCCCAGGCACTGAGGAATCCCGGCTGATTCGCAAATAATTCTGGAACTCTCCCGAGTAGACATATTCGGGAGGAGGACGCATGCTGGAGGAGTCGGAAGATACCCCAGAATAGATGTGAATAATATTCACTAGGATAATTAGGCTGTAAGGCCTAATTCTCGATCGCAACGTAGATCTGGGAGCCATCAAGTGGTCTCTCCACTAATTACTCTTGACGGGCGACCAATGAGATCAAAGAGAATCCGGTGATCTCATTGGCTGAGCTCCATCATTGGTTCCCTCCGAAGGATCTCATTGGTTGCCCCCCAAGAGTAGTTAGTTTAGAGACCACTTGGTGGCTCCCACATCTACGTTGCGATCGCGAATACACGGCTTGCAAAGGCTCGTGACCACTGAAATATACAATATACTGGAAAGGGCACTGCAATGCCAGACCCGTAAACGGAAAACGAGCCAGAGAGGAGTAGATTTTGGGGGCCACCTCTCTCACTCCTTCGACGGTGCGCATGCGCGTATCGTGCCAAGCGACACACGGTACAAGCGAGTTGAGAAGCTTAGGTTGAGTTATTCGCAGTGAATTGATGTGTTAAAGATTGTTTTGATGCTAGAAGGATAAATAAATATTGCGACGTTCTACTTTTTCATCAAAGTATTGGAAAGATCAAACAGAGATCAGAAACTCGAGGCATGTTCTTGAATTTGAGGAATTAATTCCTTCTGAAATAAAAGTTTATATCATTCAAATATCAACTTTCTGTTTCAGGAATTATATTGGACATACCGAAATTTGAAATTCCGAATACTGAGGACGGTACTGACTCAGAGGATTTCGATTTCCCGTCAAATTAATTGAATAAATAATCTATTGAATTGTATACTCTTATGTATTTTTTCTACGTCAATTTACTTGCAATAGAATTGTAAATACCCCATATATCAGTGAATATCAGTATACACTGGGGAAGAATAAAATTTTCAACTGTCACATGTCATGAGTTTGAATTTTAACAAAAATGACATATGAAACCAAAAAAAAACTGAATGCCAATGCTAAATTCTATACGTTGTCCAAGGTAAGAGAATACTTTTGGAGCAGACGGTACGATAGAGACAGGTGGCGCCCATAATCGCGCCCATAATGGCGACCTTCTCTCAACTCGCTTCGGGCGGCTCAGTGCCCTTTCCAGTATGTAGTATATTTCAGTGCTCGTGACGAATCGACAATTCATCAAAACTCCTAATACCACTCAATAACGAGATAATCCAACAATTGACGGTTTCATTTTCAGTTAGAAATCAGATGAAGAAAAAAAGTTTGTTTAGAAAATGTCTCGAATTTTAAGAGAGATGGAGATATTTTTCTCAGGCCTTTTTTTGTAAAGCAAATTGAGATCAATCAAAAAAAGTCCTGGAAACAATTTCACTGTCTTTGCATTTTCCAGTTATTTATGAAAAACTCCCGTCTCTGCAAGTATTTTTCGAAAAAATCAGCACCCCCATCTAGCGGCACTTTTTGGCTTCAGGCGGCCCTTTTTTGGTAGTCCACCGAGCCCCTCAAAGAGGATTGACTAAAGGGATGGCGCCACGGTCGAATCTGACGGCTGGGCGAACTGCCTGTGTGGGTAACTCGGCAGTAGCAGTCCCGCTCAGTGATGCCAGATGAGGGGAAAAATCCCACGCGTGGGAATTT
>NW_021680539.1:132745-133331 GCF_001412515.2 Diachasma alloeum
AGTTTGTATTTTTTTGTTACAGAGATTAAGGGATGCAACGGGGATCGATTGATGGGGAATTTAATTCTCCATCACACCGTCTGGGTTTCATTCCTTAATATTAATTAGCCAGCAAATGAATCGCCTGAAAAACATTAAGAACATGTTGATGACGAGGAGAGCATAAATTCCCCTCCGAAACTATATACTGCTGAGTTACCCGCACAGGCAGTTCGCTCAGCCGTCAGATTTGGCCGTGGCGCCATCCCTCCGTTGGGGTCGAACTATTTTTGGCTTGGGGTCACTTCAACCCCGATATCTGAGCCTCTACTTTAGTCAATGCTCTTTGGTCGGGTCCGCTGTCACAGGGACAAGTTCGGAAGTGGTTTTTTGTCCTCCTTGTACTCAATGTTTACTTTATGTTTTTCAGTTGATTGATTCGCCGACTAATTAATATTAAGGGATGAAACAAAGACTGTTCAATGGAGAATTAAATTCTCGATCCTTCAACCCCCGTTTCATCCCTCAATCTCTGCAATAAAAAAATTAATATTGCGACGAAAGTCACGTCGCTATAAGAAACCCAATGTTTTCTCGGCGCAGAGTG
>NW_021680539.1:136903-137380 GCF_001412515.2 Diachasma alloeum
CACGGCTTGCAAAGGCCGTGGAATGTGACGGTAATACTCCTGGTGGACCTCGCCCACTCTACCGTATCACGCTGATGTTAGCTGGGCAACCCATTATCCAGCCAAAAAGTCCTCTGAGTGGACGAGTTTGCCTCAGAGGCCGGTTTTCGTCGAACCTCCCGTGAAGGTTCGGCTGGCGCCCGACTATTGAGCGATAGAGACGGCTAAAAAGTAGTTTGGATTTTTCCTGGGTGAACAACCCGGGAAAATATCCTTACACATTAGAGAGATTAAGGGATGAAATGGGGGTTGTTGGGTGGGGAATTTAATTCTCCATCGAACAACATTGGTTTCATTCCTTAATGTTAATTAGGAGTGGAGAGACGATTTTGTAATTAGCGGGCGAATTAATGGGGAGGCACTCTGCACCGAGAAAACATTGGGTTTTTTATAGCGCCGTGACTTTCGTCGCAATATTAATTTTTTTATTGCAGAGAT
>NW_021680539.1:137745-157180 GCF_001412515.2 Diachasma alloeum
TATCGTCGCCGAGATATCCAGACTAGGAGGCAAGGCCCTAGTAAGATTCCGAGTTAGTCGCACGCGAGCGCTTGAACCGAGAGGTTGAAATAATGTCTCGGCGTGCTGGAAGTGGTGGATGGCTGAAGAAGCCATGGTAAGGAGTTTACTCAGCGTAGCCTGGTGCATAACTGTGGCGGCGAATATAGGGGGATGCCCCTGCATCCCCCGCGCGTAAATCTGAGTTATTNGGGTTTTTTATAGCGCCGTGACTTTCGTCGCAATATTAATTTTTTTATTGCAGAGATTAAGGGATGAAACGGGGATTGAAGAATGGGGAATTTAATTCTCCATTGAACAGTCTTTGTTTCATCCCTTAATATTAATTAGTCGGCGAATAAATCAACTGAAAAACATAAAGTAAACATTGAGTACAAGGAGGACAAAAATTGCCCTCCAAACCTGTCCCTGTGACAGCGGGACTGCTACTGCCGAGTTACTCACGCACCCAACTCACATTTACCGACAATTCGACCGGGACGCCGCCTTTCCTGTGGGGTACCAACTAACTTTTTTGGAGTCAGTCAAACTCCCCGATCCGGGCCTCTACTCAGGTCTATCCTCTTTGGCAACGCTGGTGACGATGAATGTAAATACTCCTGGTGGACCTGGCCCACTCTACCGTGTCACACTGATGCTAGCTGGGCAACTTATTGGCCAGCCACAAAAGTCCTTTGTGTAGACGGGTTTGCCTCAGAGGCTGGTTTTCGTCGAACCTTCCGTAAAGGTTTGGCTGGCGCCCAACAAAAAAGCGATAGAGAAGGTAAAAAAGTAGTTTAGATTTTTCCTGGGTAAACAACCCCGGAAAATATCCATACTGTATAAACTCATGGCCAATTAGTGGCTCTCGAGTTTAAACAATTATGAGGATATAAATCTCTATTTGAATAATAACCATAGTAATTATTATTTAATAAATTTACACATTGTCACATGTGAACAATATTTGTTTTTTACTTAATAGCTACTGTGCCCGAAAAAAATATAAAATTGGTTTGCTAAAATTGTTTTTAAAAAAGACACTGATATATTTGCAGAATGATAGGGTGTAGAAGATATAATTTTATAATTACTTATAAATGATCATGATAATCATAGCAGGGTATTAGGTTTTAAGTAAAGGTTGTAAAGGATTTTTGCCGGTGCTCCACCAGCAAATATCCCAAACTATTTTGGGCATCTCCTCTATCGCTCAATTCAGTCGGGCGCCAGCTGGATTTTCACGGAAAATCCAACGGTAAACTGGCCTCAGAGGATAACTCGTCTACCCTGAGGACTTTTCGTGGCGGGGCTAACAATGCCGAGCCAGCATCAGCGTAAATGGTAAAGTGGGCGAGGTTCACCATGCTAGGAGTATTTCACTCGATCGATCCTCGTCTTTTCAGCCGAGAGACTTCGATTAAGCGTATCTTCCAGGAGCTATTCCTCCATGCATCTTTCGCCGAGGATGTTTCCATTCCTCGGACGTATTCCTTTCCTCTCCAGAGTGGCTCAACTCTGGAGAAGTCGACCATCAGTTGCGAATCCTTCTCACTCCTCGGAGCGCCGAATACTGAGAGGCACAAGCGACACAGGTATCCGGAGACTTGTTCTCACCCACCTATACCCACCCCAACTCAACCTCAATGCTCGGTAAAAGCACTATCATCGCGGGCCAACACCCAGAGTACTCGTCGTGGAGGTACGTGCAATCCTGCCTCCAGGAGTCGGCCTACTCCCGGCCCACGGATCCACGCCAACACCACTTCTTTCGTCCGAAGTGATGGATCCCTGAGGACATGGAATTAAAACACTCCACGTCCTCAAAGTAATCCGATCCTTCTGTTTGGGACGCCGAAGCGTCCCATTCTCTCGCTGTTCCGGACCTCGTCCTCACAACGGACGCCCATAATCCATAACGGACTAATGCCACTCTCAACCGTCGTCGAGGATCAGACGATTTACATCCGCTCGACTCCAGTGCCTGTCACCGACTGTCTCGACAGTCTACTAGGGCCTTCTCCCCCTAGTCTGAACATCACAGCGGCGGTGGGCACTGATCTCTATATAACTGGATAGCCGATCTCTTTGGCAGCCAGTGAGTTTATTAGAGAGGTACGCAGCACCTCCGGATAGTAGTCAGCGAACTAAGATTCTCTCTAGTGCGCATGTCCGTGTCAGCTGCAGGTAGTGGGGCAGTGGTAAATTTACCGAGAGCATTGGGAAATATTATAGGATATTTTACCGTGTAGGACATCCGGAATAACAGACGCACTTTTGTTAATAATCAGTGAAAACTGACATTGTCTATAAACGCGAAAGGAAGCCGAAGCATAGAGGAATGTTGAAATTAGTACAATTGTTATTAATATTGTATTATTAATGAATTGTAAAATCATTAATAATTGACAAAATTGAATTTTTAAAAACTACAAAGAATCGCCAAAGAATGTTATTAGATTTTTTTAATCGTAATTTTTTCTAGATTTAATTGACGTTTTAGTTTTTTCAAAAAATTAATTTCGAAAAATCAGGATTTAACCCACTGTCTTATGTCAAAGTCCATAATTTTGTTGTAAAGAAAGATTGAAATCGGAATTTTTGACTCAAAATATGAAAAAAAATCAAGAAATTTTTTGACACATGATACAACATGAATGACCGTTTTTTAAACAATATCCATTATTTATTTATAAAACGGAGATGCTTGAAAAGAAAATAATATGTTGAAAAATGTAATATGAATGATGCTGATTGTGTATGAATTTTTTATAAATTTTCTCACGTAATTTAATGGAAAAATTTAATAATTGAAAATCTCGACATCTATAGTGTGGTCAGTATGAACTTGTAGCCTACTGATGAGCTACTTTAAGGAAATTAATGTATTCAGAAAATTGGGAAACTCAAAATAAATATTCAACTGAATTTATTCGTTCGAAATTTTTTTGTATTTATTGAACTATAATACACCTAGACTGATCGGAATTTATTGATTGAGTATACTATACTAATTTTACCTTTTTCAATTATTATTTACAATTTGGGACGGAGAATGTTTCCACGGCAATTTTTCGAGCACGTGGCCCCCACGGCGGCGCGCATGCGCACTCACGTCATCTTTAGTACCTGAGCTACTATACGGCAGCGCTGGCTGACTCTTCAATTCGCCTCACTTTAAGAGTGGTGGGAGCATAGGGATCAGCTATCCAGTTATATAGAGATCAGTGGCGGTGGGTCATCCGTTACCCCACCACCACCAATCAGCTCGACGGCAATCGAGGGGGCGCTAGTCCTCTCACCTAGCCATTGGTCCCTAGCCTAAGTCGATAGCGCCTCTAGAATCGCCCAGTTGGAACGCCAGTACGTTGGCCCGTTTCCCCCAAACACAGCTGGGCGAGTTTCTAGATAAGGCGACAGGGTATCGACAGCCTCTCTATAATGTTCAGAAGCATGGTTTCACCGGTCTATTCACCCCACGCGCAGTTCACTGGAACCACCGTTCGATGTCACTCTCATCTCTCGCTCAGCTTCTTCAGCTGGCGTTAGATGTCGCTCTCTCTCTCTCTCTCTCTCTCTCTCTCTCTCTCTCTGTCCCTCACTCTAACCATTTTTAACTCATGGGTTTTCGTGTTGGTAAAACAGTTTACCGTAACGAGAAAATCTCGTTACAAGGTGTATGCTAAAGGTCATGGACAGGACCATGACAATCAGCAATGATTTTTATTCATTTTTTTTGTACAGCATATGTTGTATACTTATTTTATTATTATTATTATTATTTTAAATTTAAATTAAATTCATTCAATTTTTATATTCAACTACCGCCACCCCGGCCGCAAGCGGCCGGGGTGTTGATGTCCCTTTCATTCTGCCCTTTTTCCTGTTAGTTTTAATATTCCTTTTTTCAATTCATTGTTCATAATCGTTCTAATTGTAAAAAGCAACGCAACTGATGACAATAATCTCTCCCAATTTATTAGCTTCAAATTTTGTTAATTTTTCATATTGCAATAAATGACTTGTTCATGTGCTAATTGCTATACTTACTGAATAAAAGTTCGATCATAATTATAATGCACTTTCTTCTCGAACGTAAGCCAGAGAGTAGATTTCTAGTGAACACTCTTATAAATTTTCATAATTAGTTCACTCGTTAATTCAACTAATCTGTTATTCATATCATCAATATAATTCCACGCTTGAAATATCATCACCTAATGTTTTCAGCACCAAATTAAAAATTAAAATTTTAAATGATTGTTTGACTTCTGCTCTATCTTTTTTTGAGAGTCTGAAATTCACATTAATGATTCAGATAATATTACATAATTAGCATCATTTTTATTATTTGCAGTTATGGAATATTGAGTGAAAGTTTTTTTTGTTTAATCATATCAGAAATTTTTAATTTAAATATTGTTACTATTTGTTCAAAGTGAAACAATCGATTATCATTTTCAGTATGTTGCATTCAGATTCTTCTATACTTAATGTCAAAAATGTCAGAATCTCTCATAATTCTAACTATTGATTCCAATTAACTTTGAAGGAAACCCCAGCAAACGCACCATTGAGGAAGTTGAATCATTCTATTTTCCTGTGGCCTAAATGATTTGAGCAATTATAATTTGTTTATCAATCGAAAATACAGAGTGATTTGGTACAGAATATTCATCGGTTAAATGAGAATTCAAGTAACTTGAAAAGTTCTGCGCTTCACATGCTGGTGAAAAGTGTTGAATTTCATTAAATTTACAGTAAAATTTGAAATTTCACGACTTTTTCCTCTCAAACGGAAGTAAATGTCTCTCGCCTGAAAATTAGTACTGTACTGTTCATGACATTAAAAATTTTTTTCCAACACTATAATTACTACTTACTCATAATTATTAAGGAACATTTTCAAAATCTTTTTAAAAAAGTAAAAAGTCGACTGTTCTGAGTATGGTCGGAAAATTGCGATTTTCGAAGACCACGAATTTTTTGCTTCCGAATGGAAGCTTTACAATTATGATTTTTTTTGACTTCTGAATTTTGGGTGGAAATGCCTAGGAATGTCATGAAACGTGAAGAAATGATGTTTTTAAAAAATGTCTGTATATGAGTAGGGGTATATGTGTGCACATGTGTGTTCGTATGTCCAGAACTGTCCCCATAACTCGAGAATTATTGAGGCAAATATGCTGAAATTCTGGCTGCTAATTGGTACTACTGAGACTCAAATTTATGCTAAATTTCAGCTCGATCGGTTGAGCGGTTCCTGAGATATAGCGATTCTTCGAAAATAGTTTTTTGCCGATATCACCTGGACTGATTGGATTCTTTTTTCAAAATACTCGTCACGATGATACCTATTTAATTGGATAGAAAAAAGACCATTACTCCCTGAGCAATGTAGTTTTATTCTCGTTTTTTCATTTTTTCCCTGAAATTGCTTATTCGCACGAAAACTTGAAAAATAATCGAGATAGAAACTTACAACTTAGTATGATTTTAGGTTTCATGGTAAATAAGTTTGGGATGCTGAATGAACGAAATCTTGTGGTCAATATCTCAAAAACTATTTGTCCGATTTCATTTTTTTTTCTTTCCAAACGTGCGTTTTCATGCCATTTATCTAGATCCAATAAAATATGGGTACCATCCCATTGAAATTTTCCGAGATATCGTCGTTTTTGTATTTTTTGCTCGGAGTTCACTTTTACGCACTATGACATGGGTAAAAGTCAGGGAAACATTTTAAAACTTTGGTTTCTAATTAGGACTGTCAAGGAACATTCCTATATCAAATTTTAGGTCTATGCATTTGATAGTTCTTGAGATGAAATAATTCACCCAAAATTTTTGAGAAAAAAAAATAACGCATCTATATTTCAACGTCCATTTTCACAGCACGATTATTGAGGAAGCCATATAACATGAATATTGTTGAATGAAATTGCAAATTTATTTGATAGAAATAGGGGAACATGAGTGCGATTGGCCTTAATATTTTCAAAAAATGGGAATTCGTATGCCTTAATTTTTTGAAAACATACATTGGGATCCATTGGGAAGCCTACTCAATGAAATTCGGTAGAAATGAAAATAGGAGAAATATACGTGGAGAGTAGCAGTCATATGTAATCTATCAAATGGCTTCTGTCGCACTGCCTGTTTATCTAACTCATTCAATAGTAATATATTTTTCACTCTAAAAATAATCATTTCTGAATTGTAATGAATTTTTCCCTTTTCAGAATTTCACCAAAATTTAACTGGATCCCTAAAAATATTCTTTTGAAAGTTTGAGCCATTTCCATTATTTATTCCTAAGAATGTCGAAATAAAGCAATTATTTGCAGAATCTCGTTCGAAAGACGCTGATTATCCATGCTTTATTTTCGAACTTTTCCTAGCCAATTCGAGGAAGAAATTGGACCATTGAAAATCTGTAAATAAAAAGTATTTCGACGTTTTTATTTTACGGTTAAAATTTAAAATTCATTGATTTTGGGATATACCTAAGGCTTGGTTTCATTAAACATAACCTCGAAAAACAAAAAATGACTTGGAAAAACAGGAGATAAATTTTGTTAATTCCACCCTTCGCATTCAAGTTAATTTAATTATCAATCACTCCAATTAGTTTGTCAGTTCTTAGCATTTATCACTGACAAATAACTTTTNTTAGAAGTCCGCATTTAAATTCGCGCGCATTTTCTTCAAACATTGAGGTATCATCTTTTACACTGCCATCTTGCGGTATTTCTCCGTAATCTTGTACTAATCAGCTGATGTGATGCCCGGTTCTATTCGATTAATCGAAATCGACTGCAAAATAATCGATTATCCCCATGAGATCCACCATGTTCGATTAGTGACCCATGTCTTTTTTAATATAGGATTGATCAGTAATTATATCATTTATGGAGGTCTGAAATTTTGCCTATTTAGACGATTTCTAATTCCATTTCTATTATAATGGTTATTATTATTTTCTCTGTGGAGTTTCTGTCGTATTTTAATTTCTCTCATGTACTTATCATCGTCTGTTAGCCACTAAAATTCATTTTTAATCCTGTAAAATCGTTTTTATCAAATTCTGGGATCTCTCGAGAGTACTTGAATATTGCATTTTCAAAACGATCAATTGGGATGATTTTTTTTTTATGTCTTTTATGTCTGATTTTGTTTTTTCTATGTCTTTTATATAATATGATAAAGAATCGGTCTATTCCATTCATGCTGGAACAAACCGATCTTATCATAAATAGTAAAAAAAATTTTTTTTTTATGTCACCACATCTAGCCCTACCCATTGCCTCATCTTTTGGAAATTCAGCTAGTGCGTTGATGGTTTTGTTATCAATATATTTCAATTGATTATAATAATTTCGCGCCAGACGAAGAATAAAGTTGTCAATGCGAGGGATATCAGCTTTGTCATATTGTTTTTTGGTGCTGACCTGATGGTAGAAATTACTGTATGCCGATGTGTACATGAACAGGCAGGCCCTCAGACAATTTCTCTCAAAAACTCTGAAACGTTCCATTTGGTGAGTGCCCATGTTCCAGAGAATTTCTGAAGCATATGTTAATACGGGCCTTATAAGTAACAGATAACAGATTACTTTGGCTCTTTTATTAATGTTTATTGTGGAATAGAAAGCCAAGGGATTTGAAACGTTTTCCCGCTTTATCTATCTGGATATCTGAATGAGTTGAGCACTTCATGAAATAGTCGATGTGTACCCCAAGATACTTCACAATTTCCTTGTTCGAAATTATTGTTTCCTCATTATTATCTGGATTTTTAATTTTTATAATAAATTCTTTGATGCTAGCTTTTTTTTCTACAATAATGATCGACTGTATTTCCAAATAAAATTGTTTCGCTTTTAGAGGGGTTGACTTTAAGGTTCCATCTGGAATACATCTCATTAGCTTTATTGACAATCTCATTAGCTTGATATTTAGTTTATCAGATATTTCCCTTCCATTATTGCCAGCTACATAAATGATCCTATCATCTGCATATGCCAGTGAATAGGTATTATTACTACTATTGAGCTTAAAAGAGTCTATCATGTGTGCCGTAAATATGAAAAACAAACAGGGGGAATTAATTGTCCCCTGCTGTAAATCTTCTGTTATTAAAAAAGTTGAACTCAACAACAAGTTATGATTAATAACTTTAAATTTCTTATTAGGTATCATATTCCAGAGGGTCCTCATTTATCCAAACGGAGTCAAACGCCTTTTTTAGGTCCAAAAGAACTGCTCCGACCATTTTATGCCTGAAGAAATTTTCACTGACATCCGTTAACAATTTATTTACTGCGCGGAAAGTGGAGTGGTTATTCCTGAAGCCATATTGGTTATCAGGGATAACTTTGTTCTTCCTCTCATATGCAAGAATTAAATTATTGATAACCGCCTCGTAAACTTTGCTCAAGGCAGGACTCATACTGATCGGGCGATAACTTGCAGGATCAATCGATATCTTTTCAGTTTTATAAATTGGAATCACGATAGCAATTTTCCAATTTTGAGGGAAATAATAATTATTCAAAGAACTATTAAACACCTTGGTAAGATCCACAATGACCACCTCAGGTAGGTGTCTCAATACTATTGGAGGGATTCTATCTGTTTCACTCGAAATTTTATTTGGAAGGGATTTCAGAATTAATTTTACTGTACTATAGTTCGTAAAGTAGTTTTGAATACAAGAATTATCGCCTGCGTTAGAGGTTTTCTTAATTTGATTAAATGTTGTAACTGTAACATTATCATTAATATCTGATTCCATTTGTCTTTTAAAATTATATATTTTATTATCTATTAATTCTTTCAATATTGTATTATTGTTAAGATATCTAGGTAAATTGACTCTCTAATAATGGGCACCCATAGTGTTAATTAGATCCGTCTCGTTGTTAATAATATATTCGTTGTTATTTATCGGAATATTATTCGGGTTGCAACCAGCCTCTCTGAACTCTAAATCGTTGTCGTTGACTCCCAATTCGCAGATAATCTGGTTTTTCTTGGGGCGAAAAATATTATTGATCTTTGGCATAAATTTTTCAGTGTCTTTGTAATTTATCTTTTTATAGATAATTTGCCAATGTTTTTCTACTGCAGAATTAAATTCAGAGTCAAATAACTTCTTGCATTGTATCAGTAAATGTTGGATTTCTCGAGTTTGGTGATTCGATTTAGTTGGATCATTTTTTAATAATTTATTATAGATATTTAATAATTTTGATTTGTCTTTTTGCAGTTTTAAAATTTTTCAATTGGAATATTTACTAATATTTCCTGTTTGCTTACCTTTGGGGACTTTCAGTTCAATAGCTTTGTAATAAAAACAGTTAGTTCTTCAACATAATTATCAATTTCAGTGTTAAAAAGATTTCTGTCATCTGGGATGTTAATATTGTAATTATCGTTAAGGTATTTAGTGAAAATTTCCCAATTTGTGTTTTTATATATACAAAAACTATCTGAATTATCATTGTTCAGTATAATATTTGTGTTATTTCCTAATTCTAATTGAATGAATAGCGCTTTGTGATCACTATCATAGTAGTGTGGGAATTTTATCATTAATTAAGTAATTTGATATGTTCAACCTGTTATCTATAAGTGTTAGATCTAAAAAAGATTGAGAATTAATATAAGTGAAATCTGTAGGTGGTATGAGGTTTAATTTAAATCGTTGTTCGTTAGCTAATTCCCAGAATCTGAGGTCCCGGCCACGATCATTACTTGCGTAATCACCGTAGGAAGGGTGTCTACTATTCAGGTCCCCCATTATGAGATAATAGTATCTATCATCCATCAATTTTAATTCGTTAAATAAGAAATTCAATTACTCAAGAAAGATATATTTAGGTTTGTCTGAATTTGTGGCATGAACGCTGATAAGTAAACGAGGTTTATAACTAACAGTATTTATTTTTATAATTGAATATTCGAGTATTTTTTTATTGTTCGAATTCGGGTAGTTAATAATTGTATATTTAATGTTTTTTCGAATTAATATTGCCGTACCTCCAGAAAATTTTGAATCAATTCTATCATTTCTGATCATATTGTATTGTCGAATCTAAGTTTATGATTTTTATTTAGTTTTGATTCGCATATTAGAGCAATATCAATATTGTTAGTCTCTAAAAAGTTTTGTAAAAAGAATCTTCTCTGCTGTCTGCGTATGGGATTCACGTTGATTGAAATAATATTCCGACAATCTATTGTTACGATGTCTTGATTTGTATTATTGTGAGGTAGTGATTACACCATGGAGGTGTGTAATCAGGGTTAACTGGAGTTAGATTAGGTTCAATATCACTTTTATTAGTGCTAGGAATTGATAAACTATTTCGGGAAAGAGGTAGCTGACTAGTATTAGCGTTAGATTTAATGGGTTTCCTCGGTTTCAATTTATTAGCATAAGATACTGTAGGGATAATTCTGTTGGAAATATTTCGAATTCTATCATTCTTCTTATGAGTATTTGAATGTAGATCATATTTGACTAGTTCGAGTGCTTTTTGGTAGTAGGGATATCCTTTATAATTTGCAGGATGACCAGAATTGTTGCAATTTGCGCATTTAAGAAAAGATCTATCAGAATTTTCCTTAAGAGGGCATTCACCAGGATTGTGTTCATTACTACATTTTACGCACCTAAAACCAAAAGAGCAATTAGCACTGGAGTGTCCCAGTCTCTGATATTTTTTACATTGGAAGCGATTGTTTTTACGCAATGGCTTCCAAGAGTTTTTTTGGTACAAGAGAACTTCAATTTTAGTCAGACCTGATAAATTGGAATCATTCGATACTTGGAATCATTCGAAAATGCAAAGTTTCCAACATTTTTACCGAGAATTATCTTGGAAATTTTTATGATTTTAACATTTGGTAAATTGAGATCTTTTAAAGCTTGAGAAATTTCTTTTTCAGAAAAATTTCCATAGAGATTTTTCAATACAATTGTCTTATTTCTGTCTTCCTTGGGAGTGTATGTATAAAATTCAATTGAGACTGCATTTAATAAGGATATAAATTGTTTAAAAGAATTTAAATCTTCAGCAAATATTATGACGTAATTAGAATCTTTAGGCTACCACACAGCCATCACCGTCGGTCCTCGGGTTGTATTTTTTAAATATATATTTTTCAATAAAAACGAGAAGAATAAAATTATTGAAAAATTTATTTTCCTGTGTAGTAAGAAAAACGTCGATTTTTTAAATAATCGATCATTTTTGAAACATCGCCCATCCCTACAAGAGATGTGACCCTCTTGCAATGTCCAGCGCCTCTATAGCCCTTCTTTAGAAATTCTGATGTTGTGCACGCGGGACATATTTAAACGTCTAACCATTACAACTTCTATGGATTGACAGTTCTGAGGATTTTTAGAAAATCACCCAACTTTTTCGAACTTCCCAAGAAACCCAATAATACTTTTGCAATTTACCGAACATTCAAGAATGTTCTTAAAAACTTGGGAATGATCTAAATTTTTCCAGGAGGTTGAAGAATTCTTCAGAAACTCCTAGAACTTTCCAGAAGTTTCTACGTTGCCCACTACAGTATGCAATATTGTGCTCTATATACATATATATTTTTTGCTTCCGAATGGAAGCATTGTAATCGGTCAAATTTAAGTTTTTGATTTTTCATGTTATATCAACCCAATGTGATCCAACGAGTCCGAAAATGCAATTTTTAGATCGTGTCCGAACGTATGTACGTATGTATGTGTGTATGTATCAAATTTTTTCTTTGATTTTCTTCGATTGCTCGCTAATGAATCGATGGAATTGAATATTTTTTTTTCAAATCTAGGTATTATTGGGCCCTATCCATAACCATTGATTAAAATTCAATTCATTGATTGATTTTTTTTATTTTTGAATTTTTTCAAAAATTGGTTTTTTTACGATAACTAAAAAAAAAGTTCGGAATGAGTTAAATGGTGGCTGAAAAAATTTGTTTCCATGTCCCCTTGACCGAGTTCGAACATGAAGGTGATAGCAATAATCGTTATTCCAATTTTTTTGAAAATTCATTTTTTTTCCAAATTTCATCGATGTCTTTGTAGACTAGGCTTCAAATAGATTCAATAATAGATTAAAATGTTCCTTTGGATGCCAGTAAGTCTCAGTTGAAAGGTGGTTATGATAACTGCCTTCATTAATTTGATTTTTATGATGATATTTGGAAATTTTGAAGTTTTCATTCCTAAATATAGCTTATAGAGAAAATGAACCTGTTAAAAAATATTAGAAATCAGTGTCAGTCCGCTGCGCTGGCTCTGGGTTGAAATGCGACCAGTAAGAGTGGATTAAAGTGAGCGTAACCCATTACGATTCGAAATAATAATTTCAGAACCAAAACTAATTTCCGCTCATAATAAAAATGAAAAATAAAAATTATAAAAAATAGAAAAAAATAATCATGGTAGAATTTACTCAAGTAAAAAATTCAACACAATGAATTGAGAAGAAAATTATGCAATTCAATGAAATGAAAAAAGTATGAATTACATACGATAGAGAAAATAATATATAGAGTAATCATTCGGAAGCATATTGCTAATTTATTAGCAAAGAAGGCTATACTATATCCGATACCAGAGCAATTCCCCACTTGTTTTCTCTTAGAATTATTCAATGTTAAGCGGTGTGTGAGGCGAATTTGGAGAGTGAATTTCCGTAGTTCCCGGTAGCTTAGTCGGAAGAGTGCCCGGCGCGTAACTGGGAGACCCGGGTTCGAATCCTGGCTGGACGGTGCGGGATTTTTTCTCTCTAAATTTTAATTCTCTTAGAATTTTATATATTTTATTAGTTTTAAGAAAATCTCGAAAATTCTCAGAAAGTTCAAGAAATCTCTAGAGGGTTTTTGTATGGAACTCCGCACAATAATTCATAACGTATATTGGAAAGCGGATCGTAAACTAATGAACAGGGAAGGTCCCACTGAAATTCTCTCAATCGTATTTGTGTGAATTGCAAATAAAATAAAGCAACAGATTTATTATACGTGAGAAGATTCATTTGATTTTTTCTCTATATAGATAAGATGATCAAAACTGTCGCAGTTTGTGCGGGTTCAGGCGCCTCAGTTCTGAAAAACGTTAGAGCTGATCTTTATGTCACCGGGGAAATGCTTCATCACGATATTCTGGATGCAGTGCACAGTGACATTGCTGTTATTCTAACCAATCATTCTGACTCTGAGAGGGGATTTCTGCAGGAGTTCTCGGGAATTCTTGGGAATTCGCTGGGAAGTGAGGTCGTGATCGACGTATCGAAGACTGATAGAGATCCTCTCATGACTTTGTAAAAACTTTTTCCAACGAATAAACTTTTTTCAAAGCTAATATTGGAGATTCTGGATTAATGTATCAATATCACATGACTTTGCGATTAGAAAACATGCTCGATTGACTGAGCTAGCCTGGACTTTTTATTTTCCACGAAAAAATTGCAGAAACAGAACGGTTCTTGAATGAATCAAGGATGGAATGATTCAATTTCGACAAGGAGGGACCGGGTTTTGATAGCCCTGAGTGATACGCCTGACTGATGTTTTGTTTCCTCACATTTATTTATTTCCAAAATACACAATTGGTACTAGAAGTCAACAGTTTGATGAAGCTAACATAATTTAGTGAAACGTCGCTATTTATATTGGTCTCGGACCAATCAGTCCCTGCAAAACTGTCATTTTAATACGTAAGTTACGACCGGGTATTGGGCATTGCTGGTGCAAATGGTCATTACATTTAATTAAATAACATCATCGAGATGAGAACAATTATTTCATCTCAAAGGAATTTGTGGGAATGTAGATGGAGAAGATCTTTATGTGGTTATGTATCCGCAATCTATTAATCTTGAAGTCCGACTGGGAACATTATTAAAGTGATAATCTTCTACTTTTTATGTTGGAAAAAACATTACATTTTGTAACCAAAACCGCCTTTACTAATGAGTGGGAAAAACATTAGTCAAATGTAAAAAAAAACCTGATTCACCAGCTATATGAATGATATCTGCAAGTCAGAAATTTCATCGATTAGGAACAAGACAATTTTTGACCACGATTAGTGAAAGCTTTGTATACACTGAGAAAAATCCGGACGCTGTTTCAAAATCGCACTCGACATCGAAAAAAAATCAAAAGCGCCGACTTTGTTTCAAAGTCGCGCTCTTGAATCGAGGGCGGCAACGTTGGGGTCCTATTTTCCGCCGTCAAAAAACCGCGCTCTTAATTCAATGTCGCCGGGATTCAGTTCAATGTTGACGCGAATTATTCAAGGGTAGGAACCTTTGATTTAAAGTTCCTCACGCTCTTGATTTATACGAATCAAAATTGAAGTCTCCCGAGTCAAAATTTTACCGGGTCTCCCGACGTAGTTTCAACGTTTTAAATCTACATTGCTTTGATGTTCAAATTCTCCGCCGAATTTTCACCGTACTTTCAACTTATCTCAACGTGAAGGCCCATGGACGTTGAAAAACACTCAATATCCACCGTATATTAAACGTACTCTCAACGTTAATGACGTTTGTTTTCTGATAACGTACGTTGTAAGTTTCGACGTTCACATTTGATTGTATCAAGGTCATTATTGACGATAATGAAAAAATTCATTACCGTGTTAAAGACTCACGTAACTAAATTATTAGTGTTAGTACATTAATAACATTAGTTCGAAGTTCAAACAATCGTGCGTCTGAAGGGTGAGTTGGGTCCAAGGGTCAGAAAGGTTAGTTGAGTATAAGGACCAATTGAGTATAAGGGTCAGATGAGTATAAGGATGAGTTGAGCCTAAGGGTCAAAAAAGTACGAAGGGTCAGGCGAATCCAAGGGTCTGTTTTGTAAGGGTCAGATAATTGAAAACCTTAGTTGAGTTGAACTGTCAGTTGAATTTAAGGGCCAGTTGTGTGTAAGGGTCAATTGAGTGTATGGGTCAGATGAGTGCGAAGGCCCTATTGGGCCTGAGAGTCATATGAGTCTAAGACGAGAATAAGGGCCAAATTAGTCTGAGGGTCAGATCGATTCTGAGGGTCACGTGCGCCAAAGGTCATCTGACTTTTAGATTGAACTGACCCTTAAACTCACCTCAGCCTTTTACTCATCTGACCTTTAGATTCGCCTGACCCTTCGTACTCTTTTGACCCTTAGGCTCAACTGACTCGTAGATTCGCGTGATCCTTCATACTCAACTGACCCTTAAATCCGCNCCCATTCTTCCACCGATTAATTAATGCAAGATTTAATCAATTAATCGATGTTAGAATGGAACTGGTAGTGTGAAGAGGGCAGGGGGGGGGGNACCCTTAAATCCGCCTGACCCTTTGTAGTTGTTTGACCCTTGGACTCAACTGACTCTTAGATTCGCCTGATCCTTCGGACGCAAATAACCCTTAAACCCATCTGACCCTTAAACTCAACTGACACTTGGACGCAATTGACCTTTAAACTGAACTGAAGCTTTTCCGTATCTGATCCTTACTCAACAGACCCTCAAATTCGCATGATCCTTCGGACTCAACTAATTCTTAGACTCATCTGACCCTTAAACTCAACTATCACTGAGACGCATCTAACCTTTAAACTCAACTCAGACTTCTCTTTTGACCCTCAGATTCGTGTGATTCTTCGAACTCGGCTGACCCTTATATCCATCTGGTCCTATACTGAAGGTTTTACGCTTATTGATAAAACAAACCCATCTGGCCCTCATAATCATCTGACTCTTAGATTAATTTGACCCTTAAACTCAATTGACCCTTAAACTCAACTGACACTTGAACACAACTGACCCTTAAATTCAACTGAGCTTTTTACTTATCTGACCCTTACTGAACTGACCCTTACATCCGCCTGACCCTTCGTACTCTTTTGACCCTTAGGTTCAACTGACCCTTAGATTCGCGTGATCCTTCAGACTCAACTAACTCTTACACTTATCGGATCTTTACACTCACTGACTTTTATATGAAGGGTCCGACCCTTAGACGCCTTAGACCTATATGGACTCTAATTCTCTTTTATCTCCTCCCCCTGCTCCTTCCCTCTTAATTTCCTGTATTACTCTATTGCCTTCTTTCTTTCTGTTTTTTCCTATTTTTCTTCTTATTAGTTGCTTATATAAACCCGAAAAAAATATAACTCGTCACAAGCAACTGTACAGCTCAGAAGCATACCGGGATATCCTGCGATCACTGAGCTTGAGCAGTAGCGAGTAAACCCAGAAAAAGAATGGGTGACCGAAAGGGAACACGGCAGAACTACAAGCAAGGATATTCTCGAGAACCAATGGACCGATCCGTTTTTTTCTTTTTTTCCCATTTTTGTTTCACCGAGTTGATAATATTTATATTTTTCCCATTCTTCCACCGATTAATTAATGCAAGATTTAATCAATTAATCGATGTTAGAATGGAACTGGTAGTGTGAAGAGGGCAGGGGGGGGGGAGGAAGGAAGGAAAGAATGTACGGTGGTGGAACGTTGGGGATACGTTTAGTTTCAACCTAATTTCAACGTACAATCTGGAAAAAATGGAAAAAAGAGACGGTATTTACGTCGAAAGTAGGTTGAATCGGTGCATTTGCGCCTACACACTGGACAACGTACTTTCAGCGTCCTAAACCCACCAGCGGATCTTGAAACTACGTTGGGAGACCCGGTAAAATTTCGACTTGGGCTAAGGCAATTGATTCAATCTCTCACGTCGATGAATTGCGAGCATGAGGTACGATTCGAGGTGAGAAAAATATATGCATTTCACAGGTATGTACATTTGTTTTAAGGGGAGCCCACGGTGAAATTTGAAAGTCTTCGAGAATTGTAGCGACGGTCGTGAATGTTTGTAGTATGAGTTGTAGGTAAAAAAAAATGAGAAAAAATCGAACTCCAAAATATTAGGATGGTTGCAAAGGGTCAAAACGGGTTAAAACGGGTGTTAATCTACAAAAACGTCTAGGTGCCACAATTTTTAACCGATTGAGCTGAAATTTTGGTGACACGTAGCTGAAATATATGAAAAAACAGTGGATATATTTTTTTTCATTTCTTTGGTCTATTTATATTTTTTTCTGCTCAGTGGTATGTCCTAATTCGTAAAAATATGGCCAAAATTTAAGTATATATTATTTCAATGGAGCACAAATTTTTTCATATTTTTCCAACGACTTCTATCTGAAAAATATGTTGATGCTGATGAAGGAATTGACATCATCATTGAAATAATGAACTCTCAGGTGAATCTAGCTTATGTGGTAGTTGTAATATAACATTTCATCATTATCATTATTTCCTCGTTCAAAATACCATGAATTATTGTAGAAATAGTGATGAATGATTCAAATTTCGCGCGCTTGTTCCCTTCACCTGCTGCCACCTGTCGGTGATTAGCTTCTGGTTTCGGGGAAGGAGCGTCACCCATCGCATTGCTGAGAATCGATTTGTGAATAGGTTTTTCCCAGTGACCGTGAATTGTACCTTTTTACTAGAAAAATGGGGTTCAAAAAGCAGAATCAATGAAGACAGAAATCTCGTAAGAGACGTTACAAAAATCCAGATCCAATCGCCCATGAATGTTGTGTGACAAAGCGACGCAAAACCGATCCTAACCTATCTCCTGAAGAGATTGATACAAAAAGTGCTTCGTCTGACACTGAAGCAGTTTTGATTGACTCTGGAGACGTTTCGATTGATTCTGAAGATGCTTCAAGTGGCATAGATCCAACAGCTCTCGATGACACTGGTTATGAATATATTCCAGATGAATGTATTCATTCACAGGATTCTGTAAGTGATGCTAACACCAGCGATCAAGTGGGGACTAGTGCTAGAAAGTTTCAAGCTTTCAAATTGACAAAGGATGTATCCACTGAGAGTAATCCTGAGGATCAGTTCATTATGATCCAACAATCTGCACTTCACAAATTAATGGAAGATATTCTTTGTTCTTTTTGTGCGGAGAAGTTCCCACAAATTCAAATCTTAGATACTGTGGGCGCTGCCATGAAATTGAATCTTGAGTGTATAACTTGTGGAAATTCTTTGGGAGAGACTTGGACTAGCTCGCGCACCTTAGACTCTTCACGAAGACCTCCCTTCGAGATCAATCGTCGAATGGTTGATGGATTCCTTACGAATGGAATGGGCAATTCTGCTATGAAGAATTCAACACGCGTGAGTAGTATGGGAACTACTATGGCGCCCCCCACCCACAGTCACTCCGACCCCACCAGTGCACCGGTCTGAGTAGCACGACTCCGACGCGGGCGAGTGGTGAGGTGGGTGTGACTGTGAATGCTGTGGGTGCGTCATAGCAGCTATCATACAGGGAAATAAAAACACAGAATTTCAGTTATTAATTACATGTATATTTTCCCAAAAATAATGTCCCCATGAATTACATATTTTTCTTATAAATTACTTACATTTTTGATTCCACGACGTACAATTATAATCGCGGCCACTAAATAACTTCCCTTCGGGGGCACTATTACGTTTTTTCTTCATAAATGCATTATGATATTCACGCACTAGACGATCATTAGATATGAATCGATCGGTGAATAACGAATAGAACTTCTCAGGAGTAGCAAACATAGCCATACAATGCAGAAAAAGTACACAGTATTGTCCACATACACTCGAGTCATGATGCTGGAGCTGCCGGATGCTGCACCTGAAGAGTTTACAGTTCTTTCGGAGCCTTGCAGCGTGCTGGGGCACGATGGGAGGTAGTCCGAAGCTGTCGAAGTACCATCCTCTACCATTTCGATCAACGTACATGGTGATCCAGTGTTCTCCCGGTTAGGTGTGGTCATGTGTGTTCGCTACTACTGCAGTCGGTTTCGTCCGCGCCGATGGGATCTTGTCCACTGGATAAACCGACTGTATGATTCGGTATATATATCGTAGGGCTTCTAGAATCTGTACTGTGTTCATCAGCAGGAAATTTCTCTTTGGATAAACTTTTTAATCCTTCCTCGTTCGAAGTCAACCACGCTTTGATTTGAAGGACTCGGCGCATAGCACATATAAAGGTTCTGTGATTCAATGTACTATGTATGAGGCATGAAGGAACAGCTACTGGTGTACAAGCGAATAGTGGCGATCTGATATGGCCCTTCAAATTGATAACATCTCGGGTAAGAAGGGCAGCAGTGAATTTCGTTTGCTCACAACCATAGGTATACACGTATTTTATTCCTTTGGTAACGGCTCGTAATACTGCATAGACATATTTAGAAGATGCTTCTCCTTCATACCAATCTATACCGTGACGTGTGATTGTAAGTTGATTGTTCATCCTCTGAATATTAAGTGGAATCGTAGAATACTGGTATTCAGGACAAATTACCCAATGTCCTATCATGTCGAAGG
>NW_021680539.1:161378-161637 GCF_001412515.2 Diachasma alloeum
CTCTATACCCTGGATTACACTCTATCTTATGTTTCTCGAGTAAGATGCCTTCCTTCGCAAAATATTCTTGTATATAGGCATCTTTATCTTCATCTGTTGAACAACCCTGCGGGTAGTCGGAGGCTTCTTGCTTTTTTTTTAAGAAAGTGTCTACATATTTGTTCAATAACCCGTCTATATTACTTTCCCGGTTGTATTGAATGATCTTGTATTGATAAATTTCAAATATTTTTACGATTCGATAACCGTTTTCAATGGC
>NW_021680539.1:169212-181276 GCF_001412515.2 Diachasma alloeum
CGCCTTTGAAGAGGGTGTGACCGGTGACACCTGAGGATGCAGCGAAGAGGAGGCGCGGCAGGCCTCGAAAAATGCCCAAGCTCTCTCCGTGTCACAATAATTACCAATTATAATGTATATGATTTTATTTTTAGACTGTAATAATTTGTTCTGTGTATTTAGATATATCAACCATGGGAAATAACTATTTACATTTTTAAACGATTGTAAATCATCGACTTGATGAGAAATAACGTTGTTAAAGTTAAATGATGAGAATATTCTTATAAGAAAGAGTATGGTATCAACTCGTCTCTGCAAATGTCAGATTTGGTAAGCACGTGTGGAGACGGCTAGTCTGACCTTCGAGAGCTACCGTGGGTTACGGTGAAGATGTCACAGAGTGCACGTGCAAAACTGCATGGCCAGCACATTGTTCCAGGGTGAATAACCAACTCAACGGCTGTCTCTCCAAACCATATAATCATTTTTTTCAGTCCTCAGTGAAGCGCGGCCGTGACAAGATCTCAATTATCGTCAAACATTTAGATTATTGTGTGTGTGTGATAGAGTGGGTATTTTTTTGTGCCGTGTGGGTAATCATGCGTGTAACGGGGAAAAACTTTGTACCCCCCACTAGCACCGTCACCCCCTAGGACGAGCCGACACCATCCACCAGCGGGTATATCGCAAAACCNACGGCTAGTCTGACCTTCGAGAGCTACCCTGGGTTACGGTGAAGAAGATGTCACAGAGTGCACGTGCAAAACAGCATGGCCAGCACATTGTTCCAGGGTGAATAACCAACTCAACGGCTGTCTCTCCAAACCATATAATCATTTTTTTCAGTCCTCAGTGAAGCGCGGCCGTGACAAGATCTCAATTATCGTCAAACATTTGGATTATTGTGTGTGTGTGTGATAGAGTGGGTATTTTTTTGTGCCGTGTGGGTAATCATGCGTGTAACGGGGAAAAACTTTGTACCCCCCACAGCACCGTTACCCCCTAGGACGAGCCGACACCATCCACCAGCGGGTATATCGCAAAACCATCGCGTCCTGCCACACCCTCCTCGGACACGTCGTCATCGTGTTCCGTCACTGATGACCATGATTGGTCCACCCTGATCAGGGGATTCAACAGGTACCCCATCACCATCGAGGCAGACCCGGACCCGTACGAGTTGCGGGACGGATATGACGGACTGGACCCCCGATTCCCGGACCGCCGGTGGACTCTCCGGGTAGAGCGACCTCTCATTCTCTCAGCTGAGCATCTGGAGAATGATACTCGGCACCGGGATCCCAGTGGATCACCCCAGCTGGGATGGTGGCAGAGGGATGGACCATTCCCGATGCTTGTCCAGCCAGCCGATTACACCCAGGATCGCCTGGTTAGCTGGTTAGAAGAGGAGCATCGCGAGCGCGACGATTGGGACGCCGAGGACGAGGAGTTGGCCCAGGTGTCGCTGTTCGGGGAGTCCGATGAAGACAGGGAGTGGTAGTGTTGACGTTTCTCTTCAGTCCCTATAGACCCACAGACTAGTGGTTTAGTGACAGTTATATTTAATGCATAAGGTGAACAATGACGATTTTCGGATTTTTCGGAGCCCTGTGAGGAGAGTGCAGTGACAGGTAAAGTATTCTTTTAATATGTTTACGGTTTTCGCGGATTTTATCGGAGCACCGGTATGCTCTTTCAGTTCGAAAAATTTTGTCCCCCGAATTTTTGCTATATATTGAGGCCTGANCGATTCTATTAGAATCTCGATTAGCCTTAAGAAGAGCCCACATGGCTCTGGACTCTACATTGACGGAGGATTCAATCATAAACCTTGGGGTCAGCTATGATGGTACGTGGCACAAAAGAGGTTATACCTCGCTTTATGGAGTAGGTATTGTGATCGATATCCTCACAGGGCAAGTAGTCGATTTCAAAGTTCTATCCAAATACTGCCATCTCTGTTCAATTTATGAGAATAATCTCGGTGCGGATACTCCTGAGTTTGCGTCATGGCAAAAAGAACACCGGAGTACAGGATAGTGTAGTGTGAATTATGAAGGATCTTCAGGCTCCATGGAAGTAGCAGCAGCTGAAAGGATGTGGCTCCGATCTGTTCAGGATGCGAAGTTGCGTTACACTATCATGTTGTCCGACGGTGACGCGAAGACTTTCAGCCACCTCACAAAGTTGAAGCCCCATGGAAAATACGATTCCGCATGCTAAGATGCCGTAAAAATTCTGCTTTGCCTAACTCTGCATCTGACAGTTCATCAAAAAAGAGAACGATGAAAATTTTTTCAGATTTTTAAAAACTTTCTGTGAGGTCCCGCAAACAATTCATAGTTTTACAGAAATATCGGACCTACTGGTAGTTTGGACTCGTAATGCTTGGTTAAAAGTCACATGGCTTTATGACGGTCATTTGCCAGGTAGGAAAGCCGGCGGGCCCGTGCAGTGGGTATTTTCCAGGTAGTACACTGAAGGTCTGCTTGGCCCATTCAGTTGACTGAATTTTCCGGTCTCTCTCGCGCGATAGTTATTTCCTTCTAGTGTTCAAATATTTCATGTAAAATTAATATTCGTTATTAGTATTTTTTTTGCCTCTTTATAATTTATAAAATCACTTTCTCCTATTTCTAATTTAAAGGAAATACATTTTATTTGATTCGATGCAAAATTGGTCTATACACCAGGACAATTTTTATGTCTCTTGAGAGGTACTGTGAATTTTATCAGTCGACTTCATTTTTTCAGGAGGCTGATTATGAATATCATAACCGTTTCTACAGAATAAGGTGTGATCTATTAGTTCTATTAGCATAACAATTCGATTATTCCAATTCGTGATATCCTGGCAACGATTGGAGTTGAGGGAAATAGTTTCCAACAACAAATTCTTCTTATGAGAAAAGACACATATTTTATTATATGACTTTTTCTAACCCTCATATTTAAGGAGATATCGTCGCTAGGAATGAAACGGACTACGCACTCTCACATTTACGCCTACCGAGAACACTCCTCGGAGGAATTATTGGAAAATTGGTTGAAGATAGAAAAAATGATTGCCAATGGAAATGTTTATAATTTTGGGAAGTATCCTATTTTGATATTAAGATTGTTGTCGATCAAAGTTGTTGTCTCTCGTTTTGCTGATCAATTACAATTTCGAAGATATGTCTCTTTGTGGAGAATTGTTTCTTGTTCAAAACTTTTTCCCGGAATGAAAAGGTAATGACTGTAAATGACTGCATGTTATTTACATGAGCGTCACATCGACGAGCGTACCTGAAGAACCTTAATGCCTAACCTTGGTACAATTTATGATCAGAGGAAACAAATTTTCTGCTCGTTCCACGTATTTTTCTAAGTGGGGCGGGGGTTTTCACGTTAATGGAACGACCCTTGACAATGTTGCCGTCTAGACTAAAAATCAGTTGAAGAGAGGTTTCCAAAGTGTCGACATCAGAGCAATCGGTGTATCAATATTTTCTCTGCAGTGATCGGTGACGGAAAACACGTGCCAATATGCCGGAAACCCGCAAAATCACCGAAATTCCATTAGTGGGTAATGCATGCCCGAAAATTTGTGGGAACCAGTTGCCTTCCAAAAAACAAGTGCTCCAATGTTTTTTTTTACTATATGAAACACGTACCAAATATTACGAGACGCAAAGCTGCAATGCTTGTTATACGGAAGTGTGTTGTGTTTTGGGAATTCGCTGGGATCCCAATTGTGAAAGAGTGCAATGCTATTACTAAAATGGTAAGACTAATCGATTCGTACCAAAATCTCTCCAAGTATAGCAGCTCTCGGAAGGAAGCATATCCGGCATCCAATAAATGGGAAATCGAATTCAAATGTACGCTCGAAGATTTATTCGATATCGCTCTTCAAAAAGAAGTGGATGCTATGAGAAGTGAGAAGGGACAAGCAGCAAAGACTTTGCTAAGTTTGCATCGAGAGGCAGGGCGGAAGGGTCGTTTGGATCAAATCATCGACACAGGAACATGGGTCGTTCCTATTAGCGCACAAGATGAAGGAGAAAGAATAAAAGGAGTACAAGGTAAGATTATCAAATGAAATTCATAAATTTTTCTATATGAGCAAATCCGCCAGTTCGGTATATGATAAATTGCCTTCAAATTTTGAACATTTTTTTTTCTATTTTTTATCCAAGAGTACAGTCTAAATTAATAAAAATGAGCCCAACTGGAGGTCTCTAACTCACTCATTGAGAGAGATCTCGAAGATTGATTTTTTCTTCCTTCTGAAAAGTGTTTTTTTTTTAACTTAAATTACGACCCACTTTAAACCACAAGAAAAAAAATTGAACCCAGAGATTTTGTCGAAAATTTTCTCAACGTTTCAACATAAATATGTTTTTTTAATATTTTATGAATCCATATATTTTGGCGTGGAAAGCTGAAAAAGAAAATTTTTCAACGGCCATTTCGGGTCGTTCCCCAAGCTTGATAGGATTTTTTGTTTCCATCAGAAAGTTCAGCAAATTTCTGAACGAAAATATATTTTCAACTGTGGTGCTTCTATTAATTCAGGAATGAAATGCAGGGAAAAGCATTCTTTTTTCAATTTCTCGAAATCTAAAGGAGATAGAGAAATTTTCATTAACAATGTTTTCGTAGAGCAAAATGTGATCTACAAAAAAGCTCTCACAAAAAAATCTTCATCTACCCTAGTTTCTAAGATTTTCCTCAAGAAATCATCTCCAAATTCAGTCGCCAGCTAGTTATTCACCAATATCTCAGAATTGAAGCAAAAGAGTGATTCTTTAATAAAGACCTTTCTTGTGAGGCAAGATAATGTCTACAAAAAAGGTTATTGCAAAAATCCTACTATCTCCTTTCAAATCCGATATATTGTCCTAAAACTATTTCCGGACCAAAAACAAAACATTCAGTTGATAACCATCGGAGATATAGACAGGGGAATATTTTCTGGAGAATATGTGGAGATGCAAAGGAGATAGGGGAACTTTGTGATAACTTCTTTTGTAGGCCTGATTTTGCTCCATAAAAAAGGTCTTTATTAAGAAATCACTATTTTGCTTCATTCCTGAGATATTGTAGAAGAAGTAATTGACGGTCGAATCTGGAGACATTTTTCTGATCAATATCGCTAAATCTACGTTGGATGAAAAAATTCTCATATGAGTTTTTTGTACAGCTCATTTTATTCTCCAGAAACCATTCATATAATAATTCCTCTATCGCCTTCAGATTTCGAGATATTTTCCAAGCAACATTTTTTTTTAAGGATCAAATTTCGTTTTTTCCTTCATTTCCCCCCACTTTTCACTGACAAAAGAACAATTCTTCAAAGTTTGGGGAACGACCACAAATGGCCTTTTAAAATTTTCTTTTCGAGTTTTCCATGCCATTTTCATAAAACATAATCTATTTCAGCTGAGTTAACCATCATTTGAATTCCAACATTTCCTCCAATTCATTCGGCCTGTCATTTACACTCGCTCTTTCCTTTGATATTTTAGTTGAACCCACTGGAATTGCCGCAAATTTCGCTAATTATGCTTATGGTGACGACGAAGATATCGAAGAATTGGTAGAGCAAATCGAAGACAGCGTTTATGAAGACGAGGACATCGATTATGAAGTTGCATCGCAGCCCAAAAAAACAAAAAAACTCAAGATACTGACCCCAAATCTTACTGCGATTTTAGACAGAGCCAAAGTGAGCAATAATATGGCTGCACGGGTGATAGCGGCGATCCTAATGATACTTGGTATACCTTGGGATGATGTGCATTTGAGCCCGGAAACTCTTCGTCGCAATCGGGAAAAACAACGCGAGTCGATGGCTGGTCAGATCAAAGATAATTTCAAATATAGATCGTCCTCTGCTAAGGCAGTTCACTGGGATGCCAAACAAATGTCAGCGCCAGAAGATAAATTTAAGAAAATAGATCGGCTTCCAGTTCTGGTGTCAGGTCATGACTGGAATCAATTGCTCGGCGTACCAGGACTTGAAAAGGGATCTGGAGAATTGCAGGCAGAAGCAGTTTATGATTGCTTGAAGGAGTGGGACCTCATTGATGATATATGCGCCATGGTATTCGACACCACGGCGAGTAACACAGGTAGCACAGGTGGCGCCTGTGTTCTGCTTGAGAAATTACTCGGCAGAGAACTTCTTTACTTCGCATGCCGTCATCATATTTTTGAACTTCTTCTGAAAGCTGCATTTGAATCATCAATGGGAAGTACTTCGGGGCCTGAAGTTTCGATTTTCAAACGCTTCCAAGGGGACTGGAAAAACATTGAAAGAGAAGAATTTACACCTGGAGTGCAAGATGCAACAGTCAATGAGGCGGTGCATTGTTATATGGGGGATGTCCTTGCTTTTGCTGAAGGAGAATTAAAGGTCAGTGGCAAAAAATCACCTACATAAAAATGATTCACTCATCTTTTTTTCTCTCGCTATCAAACTGAGATTTAGTAACATCAAGTTTTGTGATATATATTTTTCCAATCTACAGCATAAAAATATCCGTAACGACTACATGGAGTTGTTGGAATTAATCGTCATGTTTCTCGGAGGAAATCTAACGAGAGGGAACCGTTTTCGAGCTCTTGGGCCCATGCATCATGCTAGATGGATGTCTAAAGCGATTTATTCGCTCAAGGTCTTCTTGTTCCGTAACCAATTTCATCTGACAGCCCAAGAAACATCAGGTTTACGAGATGTGTGTATTTTTATAGTTCTCGTATATCAACGAGCATGGTTCACGTGTTCCAATCCAGTCACAGCCCCAAATAACGATTGGAATCTGCTAAAAGACTTGTCAACAAATGATGGTATTGGTGGCTGCATTTCTCCAAAAATTCGGAGAGCAGTTTTCGAAAAATTCAGTAACCATCTTTGGTACCTATCGGAGGAACTGATTGCTTTTGCTTTTTGCGATAACCACTTAAGTACTGATGTTAAGAGAAAGATGTGTCAGGCGATCAAATCTCGCTCTCCTCTCAATAATGGTAGGGAGCCTAGAAATCTAAAAATCAAATATCAGAAATCTATCCATGAGTCGAGTCTAGATTTATTTGTCACAAAAAACACTATGAAATTTTTCGAGATTCTGAAGATAAATTCTAGTTTTCTGGATAGTGATCCAACCACATGGGATCAGAGAGATGATTTTACCCAAGCTTTGAAAATTGTCAGTTTTCTAAATGTTACAAATGACATAGCTGAAAGAAGTGTAGCTCTCATGAGTGAGTACAATGATCTACTTACGAAGAATGATGACAGCAAACAGAATGCAATGTCAATTGTAAAAAAACTGCGAGAGTTATCATTAAAATATACCAAAGAAAGCATGGGACTTTCATTGGAATCTTTTTTAAACAATGAAACAACCGAATATCGGAGCGGTATATTATAAATAGGAATCGATAAATCTTAATGAAGAATTATTGTTGAATGATGAAGTTTCAATTCGTTACAATTGAATTGATAGAAAAAGCTACTCAAATTTCACATGAAATGAGTAATGAACGATGAGACTGAGGAAACGAATTTCACCAAATTTGATTGATTTTTGAAATAATTTTCGATTTTTTTTCACATTTCCCCATCGATTTATACCAATTATCCCTGAGAGGAATCGCTCACAGAAAATTTCTGTCAAAAATGTTAATTTAGAATTTTTGTCCTTAAATAAGGTTAATAGTTTGTAATGTAGCTCTGGGCAATATACGTAACTTAGATCACTATCTGTATTACTTTAATTATTGTTACGTGTCCCCCTTCGAACCCTTTTAATTATATCCAGTCTGAAGGATGTCATGGAACAGAACCAAAAGGACGATTATCTTGAAGTCAAGTCCGATGCTCTATTATTATTATTCTGAGATATCTTGGTCAATACACATCTGTCTCTTAGCTTGTCTCTGATATTTAATAAACCGCCCCAACCATTTTATTAATTGTGTTGTGTGTCTTTCTCCGGATATAACATTGGTGTCAGAAGTGGCTGAAAAAGAATCTACGTGCGAAAAACATTAATAGAAGGAATCAGTGTGGATATCTGTGAAAGTTGTTGATTATAGCGTCCTCCCTGACGGAACCCTCTTCCAAAACCACCATTGGAATCTACGAAATAATTAAATTTTTGAGGCTGTGGACTAATCTAATCAATTGAACGGGGTGAGTCTTTTATTTTAAATCATTATGGCGGGTAGGAGGAGACGACGACGCGAGAATCTCGCACAACCTCTCGATCCCGATGCCCTTGTTTTACATCAACCCGACGCAGAACTTCGACAAGAAAATCCCGCACCAGTTCAAATTGAAGATTTGGACCGTTTACGGAACGAGTTTCAAGGCCACCTACAAAATTTCGTTGTTGAGATGCGAGAGGCTCTGCGTCAAAATCGAGAAGAAGAGCGACGAGCTTCCCGTCAAGAATTTTTTAATTTATTAAGAAATCTCCAAGAGAATCCTGCTCTCCCCAATGCTCCTCAAGGCGCCCAAGTACCTCCAGTCCCCCCACAAAATCCAGTGGCACCTCCAGTCGTCCAACATGGACCTGCAGTACCTCCAGTCCCCCCACAAAATCCAGTAGTACCTACAATCGTCGGAAATGGACCAGCAGTACCCCCAGTCCCCCTACAAAATCCAGCGGTACCTCCTGTGGCTCAACTAGGTCCAGCAGTACCTCCGGTCCTTCCACAGGATCCAGCGGTTCCCCTTGTCGTTCAACCTGGACCAGCGGTCCCCCCAGATGTTCCACAAGGTCCCGCAATACCCCCTGTTATTCAAAATGGACCAGCAATACCTCCAGTTCTTCCACAAGACCCAGCAGCACCTCCTGTCGTCCAATATGGCCCGGCAGCACCGCCAATCTTTCAACAAGTGCCTCTCGTTGCCCAATACGGCCCGGCAGTACCTCACGTCGCTCAATATGGCCCAGGAATACCTCCAATCTTCCCACTAGATCCAGCAGCACCTCATGTCGCTCAATATGGGCTACCAACACCTCCGATTCTTCAACTAGGTCCAGCACTACCTGATGTGAACCAACACAATCCGGCAGTACCTCCAGTCCTTCCACAAGGAATACCAATGCTGTACCCAGCAGGAATTCCCTGGAATCAAGCAGCCCCACGTGCTTCACTCGGAAACCTAACAGATAACCCTCTAAATAATTT
The DNA here is from genome assembly GCF_001412515.2 of Diachasma alloeum. NCBI lineage: Eukaryota > Metazoa > Arthropoda > Insecta > Hymenoptera > Braconidae > Diachasma > Diachasma alloeum. Next base: position 178,384 of record NW_021680539.1, read on the forward strand.
TACTTTCAATACTCCAAATCAAATCAATCATTCTCTTATCAAGCCAGACACTTATGACGGTTCTCAACTTTGGTCTCAGTATAACATTCACTTCGAAATTGCTACAACTCATAATCGTCGGTCAGATGACACAAAAGCATCTCAGTTATTAACGCGTCTTCGTGGTAAAGCTCAACGGATTTTGAGTAGAATTTCGGGAGAAGATCGAAAAAATTACAAAAAAATAACTGAAATTCTAGCCGCGTAATTCGATGAGAAACATCTCTCTCGCATGTATTATAATGAGTTACAATCACGAAAACAAAAAAAGGCGAGGATTTCGTAACTTACTCTGAAGAAATCGACAGACTCAGCCGTTTGGTTTTTCCGAATTCCTCTGAAACAGAATGCGATCGAGCCGCTTGCCTTGCATTTATTAATGGAATTGAAAATCCACAAATGGAATTCACTTTGAGATCTGAGGAGCCTGAGACTTTTCAAAGGGCTGTGGAACGAGCCACACAACTCACATCAATCTCTCAGGTTGTAACTAACAAAAGATCTCAAACTTCATTCAATCCGGGATTACAAAATCATTATCGTGATTTTTCGACTAATCAAGGAAGACAGAAGAATTTCTCCAACACAAATCTTTCAAATATTAAATGCTATAAATGCAATCATTTTGGCCATTTCGCATCTTCATGCAGGAAGTCTTCAGACAAAACTCACCAAAATATTCCGAACAATAATTCTTCACAACGTTTCAACCGACATCAGACTAATTTCCATCCCTACCACAATTTCAATAATGACAATCGAAATTTCAGATCGAAATTTTCAAATTTCAAAACCTCAAACAATCAAAAAAATTCTCATCAGAACAGACCTGCCAACACAAATTCGGAAAACTAGATAGAGTCAGTTTGTTGGGGGACAAATTGGCTCGATCAACTACTAAAATTTCGAAATGTTTTCAGATTATGAACAATACTCAAAAATTGATTTTCAATCTACAACTAACTGGAAGAATCAATGAGCAACCTTGTTCCATGACCATCGACACGGCGGCTGACATCACCTTGATCAATCCCGGGCTTTTCAACAAGGATTTATCTGGATTGAAAAATTCTCCTAAACGAATCAAGATTTTGACAGTATCTGGTGAACAATTCCATTATTCTGCCATCAAGGAAATTACTGTTTATGTGGGTAACTCTTCAGTGGTTCTGGATGCAGTTTTTGCTGATATTGGCGAGAATTGTATTCTGGGATTAGATTTTCTGTACAAAACTGATCTTTTGGATGACCTTCAATTACTGATTAATCGTAAATTTGACATGAAAGATCCCCAGAAGATAATTTCCGCTAATCAAACGATTGTGAAACGAATTCCTGAACTGTCTGAGAACATTCCTGAATTTATGAAACAACTTTTGGAAAAGTCATGTGAGTTATTGAATCTCAATGAACAACGGAAGTTCAAGAACTTTTTGTCCACTTTTAAAAAATGTTTCTCTTCGGGCTCTTATGATTTAGGCAGATATGTGGGAACCAAACACAGAATTATTACTCAGAATTGTCATCCGATTAAGCAAAATCCCCGCAGAATTCCTTTCCATCAACGAGACGTGGTTTTCGAATTATTAGAGGACATGAAAAAACAACAAATCATTGAACTCAGTTGTAGTCCTTGGGCATCTCCAATCGTTCTAGCCCGAAGAAAAGATGGTACTCCTCGTTTCTGCGTTGACTATCGTCAACTCAATGATGTAACCATCAAAGATTCAATGCCTTTACCTCGTGACGAAGACATTTTTGACTCAACTTCAGGATCACGTTGGTTTTCTACCATTGATTTGAAAAACGGTTACTGGCAAATTGAACTAGACCCGACAGATAAGGAAAAAACAGCTTTCACTATTGGTGATGAGCTATGGCAGTTCAAAATCCTTCCTTTCGGTCTATGCAATGCTCCAGCTACTTTTGTCAGAATTATGAACAAAACATTACGCGGGCTGATAGGAAAAGTCTGCCGCGTGTTTATTGACGACATTATTGTCTTCGGTCGAGATTTTGAGGAACACCTTCATAACCTTAAACTTGTATTCTCTCGTTTAAAAGCAGCTAACTTGAAAGTCAACACTAAAAAGTGTACCTTCTTCAAACATGAAGTCCTTTTCCTGGGTCATATCATTTCTAGAAATGGAATCAAGTGTTCTCCTGAGAAAACTTCCGCCATTTCTGAATGGCCGATTTCTCGGTCCAAACGACAGGTTAAGAGTTTGCTCGGTTTGTGCTCTTATTATTGGAAGTACGTCAAAGGTTTTGCCAGCATAGTTACACCTTTACACGCCCTCACTGGAGAGAGAGTTCCCTTTCAAATGGACTCCTGAAGCTCAGATCAGCTTCAATCAATTAAAATCCATTCTAATGTCTCCACCTATTCGATCGGTACCAATCTCTAATGGTGATTTCATTCTGGACACTGACACTTCACTGTTCGCCATTGGCGCAACGCTCTCCCAAACTCAAAATGACGAAGAGAAGGTCATTGCTTATTTCAGTAAATGTTTGAATAAATCAGAAAGAAATTATTGCGTCACTCGTAGAGAACTTTTGGCAGTAGTCTCATCGGTTGAACACTTCAGCCACTATTTGCTAGGGAGGAAATTTCTGATCAGAACTGATCATGCAGCTCTCAAATGGTTTTCTTTCAAAAATCCACATGATCAAATTGCGCGCTGGATCGAAGTTCTCTTCACGTACGATTTCGATATCACTCATAGACCAGGTCACCTCCACGGCAATGCAGACGGTTTATCTAGACGTCCTTGTACTTGTAAAAAATGTGATAAACTCAATTTACTGGAAGAAGAAATTGAGAAACGCGTCTGTCGTACCGTTTGTCTTG
>NW_021680539.1:182816-191678 GCF_001412515.2 Diachasma alloeum
CGTTGGCCAGAGGCCATTCCACTTCCTAATCACAAAGCTGTTACGATTGCAGAAGCGCTAGTTACCCACGTAATTTCTCGTTTTGGCATTCCTTTGGAAATTCACTCAGATCAAGGGAGAGATTTCGAATCATCTATTTTCAATGAGCTCATGAAACTTCTGGGCATTCACAAAACTCGAATTACTCCATTACATCCGCAATCCAACGGTATGGTCAAGAGATTAAATAGGACTATCCTTAATTACCTAGCTAAATTCGTCAATGATAATCAGAAAATCTGGGACAAATGGTTGCCACTGTTCCTCCTCGCAGACCCTTCTTCCAAGCATCAAACAACCCAATTCACCCCAGCTATGTTAATGTTTGGAAGGGAATTGCGAGTACCTTTAGATTTACTTCAGGGCACACCTCCTCTAAACAACTCTAACAATCTCAATGATCTCCCGGATTACATTGATGAATTACAGGATAAGTTAAGAGAGACTCACGAACAAGTTAGGGAGAATTGGAGAATGAAAAGTGACAAAATGAAATCTAGATTTGATTTGAAAGCTCACATGATTTACTTTACATCAGGACAGAAAGTCTGGCTCTTCGCCCCCAGGAGAGTCAAGGGTAAATGTCCGAAAATCCAAAGAAATTGGGAAAAAACCTACGTGATCAAGGCAAAATTGAATGATGTTGTTTATCGAATCCAAAAATTTCCAAAAGGGAAATTCAAGGTGGTCCATGTCAATCGTTTGTGGCCCATGGAACAAGATAATTGAGTATCATTCAATAAATTACTCATTTCCCTAGCCTCTGACAATTTTCTACATTCACTGAGAATCAGAAGTGAATCTCCAGTTCCTGCTGGTAATGGATGAAAACGAATGAATTCTTCAGTTCCCGCTCTTGCGGATGAATTTTATTACAGAAGCAGAGTTGAATCTTCAGTTCCCATTACCAGTAGATGAAATCTTCAGTTCCCGGTATTGCGGATGAGTTTTGAGTAAATTATTACTTGAGTAACAGGTTTGAAAATGTGAATTATCAACCGTAACCAACTGTTTGGATTAAAGGGTTGATGAATTAATGAGTCTGTTGGTAGACTGTTCGAGTGTCAAGCTTGACTATTTGATTATTTGTAACCTGTAATTTATTCTAACCATTTTTGAAAACTTTATTTCAGGTTGAATGAATGAATATACGTGTTGAAATAGAATGAATGTAATTTTTACGTATGGTAAAAAGAAATGAGTAATAATTTCAAAAGCTTTTGAAAATTACGACCCTTGATTTGTTGGCTTGGTTGAATTTTGGTAGTTGCTTGAAGTAGTTACTTGTAAAAATGCTTATGCGCAAAGTAATTAGTTGAAAGTAGTGCTTTTGAACGTTGGTTTGAATAAAATTCTTTGTGAACAATTTTCTAATCAAAGTAATTTTTTTGTTTTGAGTTTTCTTTTACAGATTCTGGAATTTAACAGACTTGCTTATGCATCATTCTTCAAATCGAAGGAAAATTCGAATTTCACACNCGGAATTTAACAGACTTGCTTATCCATCATTCTTCAAATCGAAGAAAAATTCGAATTTCACACTGTCATTCTCACCACATTAATGAATATGCTTTAAACACATTATGCTTTGAAGACACAACCTGACCAATCAGAAATTGTAATGACACTCTTTTGAGAATTATGTTTATATTGAGTCAAACATTTCGGGACTGTTTCCAATGATGATTTCTGGGAGGTTTTAGTTGGAAACAGACTAGGACCCTCCCTATGTGAGATCTTACAACTTCCTAAATTTATCTTGACTTTTAATTTACAACTTCTACAACTGAAGTTGTAATACCTCAGATAGTTCCTGGTGTGATTGCNCACAGATTCCAAAATTATGTGGAAATTTTAATAAAGCCTGATTTACTCCGTTCAAACTATGTTTTTAATTCTCGTTGATATTTCCAGAAAATTCCAATAGAATGAACTCCGGTCCAAATTGAGCTATTTCTATGAATCAAGTTTTGTCGGAATTGCTATGCAATGAGGAATCTAAATATATAAATTTATTGTTAAAATTCCGAAAAATGGAAAAAAAATCCATCAACAACAAAAAGGTGTACTTTGATTTATGGAGGGTAATAAAAGACTGGGTCCGTTCGAGAAAAGGTCGAGCCGGTCAGCCAGCCTTCTCTATTTCAGTATATGGGCCTCATAAGCGAACCGGATAATCTAAGCACCTGATGCAGTGCCGAAATTGGAAAATTTTCTATTGAATTTTTCATTGATTAAAAATAGAGCAAAATCATCGATCTTTGGCAAGAAGATGAGGAGATAGTTGAAGAATCATTCATTGAAATCTCATAGGAATTGGTCAACTTTAAAGGGTCTTACGGGCTCTCTGAAAACCTCTATTTTCAGCGTAATTCATACTTTTTAATTCAATTATAAATGGGTTTGAGAATTCGGGAAAATATTATTTTCATTCTTTGACGCTCTGTGAAGAGTTTTGTGATAATTGCAAATAATGATGTGAGCAATTTTCCAGTACAATGATGTTTCACAACCCTATCACTTCCTTTACATGCATATCACCATAAGAATCTTCAAACAGTCTGCGGGACCTCGTAAAACGTTTTTAAAAATCTGAAAAAATTCTCATCGTTCGCTTTTTTGATGAACTGTCAGATGCAGAGTTAGGCAAAGCAGAATTCTTACGGCGTCTTAGCATGCGGAATCGTAATGGAGAAACTCCTATCACAAAAGAAGAGTGCATCAATCATGTAGCCAAACGGTAGTGACTGGATTGAATAATTTATGTGCCGATTTGAAAAAAAGAGGGACGAATCTGGGAGGGAACGGTATTGGTAAATTGACGATAATGACAATAAAAGCTCTCGGGAATTTTTATAGAAAAGCGATTGTTGATAATGCACCAGATATTGATAACATGAGACAGGGAATTTTCGCATCATTGAAACATTGTGCGTCCACTGATGCCAATCCTCAACATGACGACTGTCCACATGGAAAAAGCTCATGGTGTTTTTACAATAAACGCAAAGCACATGAACAGTCACCGGGCTCCCATGCGGGAATGTCAGTGAAGTTGAATAGAGAAGTTTTTGATGCCGTCCAACCACTTTATGTTAGATTATCGAGCGATGAACTCCTTGAGAGATGCACACGGAAGGGAGCACAGAATACCAACGAGTCTTTACATTCGGTGATCTGGAAAAATTGTCCGAAACACGTGTTTGTATCTCTAAAGAAAATTCGCATTGCTGTCATCAATGGAATCTCCAAGTTCAACATGGGTTGTTCTCAGTACCACAGACTTAGAGCGAATATCAGCGGGAAGAAACTCAGTTCATATTCCAAGAGTATTTTGCGTAAACAAGATGAAAAAAGAGTAACCCGTAGTGCCGACCAGAACACCATTTCTAAAAACAAATTCACAAGAAAAATGAAGCGTAAGCAACAGGCAGCTGAATCATCAAAACAGAAAAAGAAGGAGAGCCCATCATATGGACCTAGATTATTCTAAATTTTTGTATGACTTCTACTTTCATCGTCCCGAAATCTGAGATGTAGATTGGAATGCCGGAAAATGTTCGTCCTTCAACAATCTATATTTTTCTTCATTCTTCGTCATCATTCTCCATCTCCATTCTTCAATCGATGTTTATCTTCATTTTTTAGGGGTTGAGAGCTTCTGCGAATCCAACTCTGGACCTGTTCTACAATGAACGTAGAAGAATCAATTGATTTCAAGGAATTGTATAATTATGGGTATGGAAGAGTCTCAAGTTGCATACTATGTGATAGTAAAATATTCGAATTTCTCTATGAATACCAGGAAAATATTGATAAAAATACGAAAAAATTTGTGCTCCATTGAAATAATATATACTTAAATTTTGGCCATATTTTTATGAATTAGGACATACCACTGAGCAGAAAAAAATATAAATACACCAAAGAAATGAATAAAAAAAAAATATCCACTGTTTTTGTACATATTTCAGCTATGTGTCACCAAAATTTCAGCTCGATCGGTTAAAAATTGTGGCACCTGGACGTTTTTGTAGATTAACAGCCGTTTTAAGCCGTTTCGACCCTTTGCAACCATCCTAATATTTTGGAGTTAGATTTTTTGTTACTTTTTTTGACCTACAACTCATACTACAAACATTCACGACCGTCGCTACAGTACCCGAAGACTTTCAAATTTCACGGTCTCCCCTTAACGCCCAGAGGTCTAAAAAACAGATCTTTCTTCGACAAAAACAAATTGCGTCAGCGATGAGAAAAATACATTGAACGATTCTGCGAATTCAGGGCGGCCCGTCCCCCTTCCCCAAAGCCCACAGCTGTGTGTCGCCGGACTCATGCACGGACACGCTGAAAAAAATGAATATCAACACGACGAAAACCAACGAAAACAGGCGTAGTTGAGACGTATTTTTTTCATTCGTCGGGAAGACGTGATGTGATAAGGACGATGAGCCTGAAACTTGCGAACGATTCTGGTGAACGATATCCGCAACTTTTGGAGCGGACTGTACTGCCGACGCTCCAAACGGACCGCGGACGGGGTCAACTTTTTTACCCCCAATTTTTATAAATAATTGAGGACCATGACAAAATATGTTTAACACACCCTTACCCCTCCATATGCATACATTATTTGAATGAAAAATAGAATTGTTAAATTTAAATAAAAAATTTTAACATTGGGAATTAGAGAGGGGGTATAGGGGGGATGCATAATAGAGGGTTGAAACTTTTACCCAACACGGGAAGGAGGTTGCAGAGTCTATCTGAGCCACCCCCATCCCTCCGTTCGCGTGCGTCAATTGAATAAAAAAATGAAATTGTTAAATAAAAACAAGAAATCTCGAAACTTGTGATTTCACAGAGGGGCGGCAGGGGGATGCATAATGTGGGAGGGTTAAATTTTAGCCGAGACGGGAAGGGGGTTTCAGAATCTATCTGAGCCACCCCCATCCCTCCGTTCGCATGCGTTAATTAAATAAAAAATTTTAATTGTTAAATTTAAATGAAAATTTTGAGAATTTGGATTTTTTGAGGGGGTGGGGGGGGGGNGGGGGTGGCAGGAGGATGCATAATAGGGGAGGGTTGAAAGTTTTAGCCGACAAGGGAAGGAGATTTCGGAATCTATCTAAACCACCCCCATTCCTCCATTCGCATGCGTCAATTAAAGAAAAAAATGAAATGGTTGAATAAAAAAAAGAAATCTCGAAAATTGGGACTTCGAGAGGGGGTGGAGGGGGGATACATAATAGGGGAGGGTTGAAAATTTTAGCCAACCAGGGGAGAGGGTTGGGTAAAATTTCCAACTCTCCCCTATTGTGCGTCCCCCTCCACCCCCTCGCAAAGTCCAAATACTCAAAATTTTTATTTAAATTCAACAATTTCATTTTTTTATTTATTTAACGCATGCAAACAGAGGGCTGGGGGTGGCTCAGGCAGACTCTGCAACCCCCTCCCCTTGTTGAGTAAAATTTTCAACCTTCCCGTATTATGCGTCCCCCCTCCACCTCTTCTCGAAGTCCCAATTTTCGAGATTTCTTCTTTTTATTTAAAAATTTAATTTTTTTATTCAATTAACGCATGCGAACGGAAGGATGGGGGTGGATCAGATAGATTCTGAAACCCCCTCCCCTTGTTGGAAAAAATTTTCAACCCTCCCCTATTATGCATCCCCCCTCCACCTTCTCTCGAAGTCACAATTTTCGAGATTTCTTGTTTTTATTTAAAAATTTCATTTTTTTGTTTAATTAACGCATGCAAACGGAGGGCTGGGGTCGACTCAGATGGACTCTGCAACCCCCTCCCCTTCTTGGGTAAAATTTTCAACCCTCTCCTATTGTGCGTCCCCCCTTCACCCCCTCGCACAATCCGAATACTCAAAATTTTTATTTAAATTTAACCATCTAATTTTTTTATTTATTTAACGCATGCAAGCGGAGGGCTGGGGGTGGCTCAGACACTCTGCAACCCCCTCCCCTTGTTGAGAACAATTTCCAGTCCTCCCCCATTATGCACCCCCTTTCCACCTCCTCTCGAAGTTCGAATTTTCGAGATTTACTTTTTTATTTGACAATTTGATTTTTTAATTTAATCATCGCATGTGAACGGAGGGCTGGGGGTGGCTCAGGTAGACTCTGCAACCCCCTCCCCTTATTGGATAAAATTTCCAACTCTCCCCTATTGTGCGTCCCCCTTCCACCCCCTCGCAAAGTCCAAATATTCAAAATTTTTATTTAAATTTAACAATTTTATTAACTTCCCGACCCGAAGGGAGGAAGTTATTGTAATTACCCCGAAAATCAAATGTTGAATTTTGATGATTTGTCCACGTTTCGTGACCTCTAGAGTCATCCTGAAACGTTTCTGAAGAAATGTATGTTTTTTTTTTTTTTTTTTGAGGTTTAAGGTAATCTTCAAAAGATTCCGTTAAAAGGATGTTAAAAAAAACGGATCTCAGATTTTTACTGAGTAAAGCCCTCTTTCCTCAATTCCTCTTCAACTCCATATTCCCCACGGAACGGCCGTCAGGCATTACTTCGCGGGGGGGGACATCAGCTCTTGCTCTTCCTCTACTAACATCACTAACCGTACGTCCTCCTTCCTCACTTAGGTGTTGGGCGTGGGAAGAAGGTTCCGGTAGCTTTTCCTCTTATACAGCGTTCTTTCGACGGCGCTCTTCCTCGCAGAGCTCCTTTATGACTTTCGTCGCAAAGTCACTCGTTGCGTCCCAGGCTGTTTTCGATGACAGCATGGCTTCCACCACGTTCTCGGGCAGGATCGATGCTCCAAGTTCATTCTCCCACTCCAAGCGGCTCGTTCTGAAACGTGGACACATGAAAAATACATGCTCTGCGTCTTCCGTGGTACCTAAGCAGGTCGGGCAATCCGGGCAATCTTCATGTTTGAATTTATGAAGGTAAGCCCGGAAGCACCCATGTCCTGAAAGCAACTGTGTCAAATAGTAGTTGGTCTCTCCGTACTCACGATTCACCCAAGCACTCACCTGCGGGATAAGACGATATGTCCATCTACCTTTCAGTGAGGTACTCCATCGTAACTGCCATCGTTCTATGCTCTTTCGTCTGGCCTCAGCCTGAATCTCGGTTAGACTTAATGACGTCTCTCCTTTTTGCTGGAATAGGGATCTTCGTTCCTCGGCTAGCACTTCAATTGGCATCATTCCGGCTATAACACACACGGCATCGTTGGACACGGTGCGAAATGCGCTGGCGACTCTAAGGGCACTGAGTCGGTAGACAGGCCCCACTTTGCGCTGATTCTGCTGTAATTGAAGGGCTTCCGCCCATACAGCAATGCCGTAGGTGAGTACTGACGTAATCACCGATGACAGTAATGTTCGTCTCCTCTGCTTGGGACCTCCAATGTTGGGCATGAGGCGAGACAAAGCTGCAATGTATGTGTATGTGTGTGTGTGTGTGTGTGTGTGTGTGTATGTGCGTGCGTAGCACCGTATGTGAGTGAAATTTTGTGCAACGATTTCTCCGGAACGAACGAACCGATTCAACTTTTTTTTTTTTGATCGATGCGTCTTCATGTAACTTAGCACTGATTAGATTATGGAAATGATTGCCTCAGCGNTGTGTGTGTGTGTGTGTGTGTATGTGCGTGCGTAGCACCGTATGTGAGTGAAATTTTGTGCAACGATTTCTCCGGAACGAACGAACCGATTCAACTTTTTTTTTTTTGATCGATGCGTCTTCATGTAACTTAGCACTGATTAGATTATGGAAATAACTTCCTCCCTTCGGGTCGGCAAGTTAATGATTGTCTCACCGGTTTTCCAGTTATCTGCATAAAACATATGAGAAAATGTCAAACAACGTTACTTTTACTGAAATTTGACGATTTCATCTGAAATAACTATGGAATTTGAATCAATTTCGTGTAATCGCTGCGTCATCATGTATCTTGAGTGTAATTGGATTTTGAGCGAAGTCTCCTCAGTGGTTTTTTTATTATTTCAATAAAACTTTCGAATTTTGCAATTTGAAAAAAAAGGGAAAATTGGAGAAAAGGTTGGGGAATCTCGGAGTGAGTCAACTTCGAAGTAGAAAACTTTTCAAGTAGATAAACTTTGGAGTTGAGAAAATTTTGAAGTGGGTTCAACTTTGTTGTTATTTCAATAGTACATGTATAGGGCCGGTTCTGGATCAACGTTTCTGGGGCGAGCGCTGGAGACTTGTGGAAGAGGGCCCCGCGAGTGGGTGGTGGGGTGGGATTAATTAATTCGCGGTTTAATTCGCGGTTTTTATTCGCGGTTTGAATTCACGGTTTTAATTCGCGGATTTTACATTTCGTCGATTCTGGGTGCAAGAAGTATGGGAGAAGCCCCCGCGATTGGGTGGTGGGATTAATCAAGTCACGGCATTAATTCACGGTTTTCAGCCCCGATTTTAATTCGCGGTTTTCAGTCCCGATTTTGATCCACGGTTTTAATTCGCGCTTTGGTGGGATTAATTAATTCGCGGTTTTAATTCGCGGTTAGAATTCACGGTTTTAATTCGCGGTCTTAATTCGCGCTTTAATTCGCGGTTTTAATTCGTGGTTTTGATTCACGGTTTTAATTCGCGCTTTTAATCCGCGGCTTTAATTCGCGGTGCAAGTCGCGACTCCTAAACCTTTTAACATTTTAGAGATTGTACCTGAGATAAGAATGAGTCATCATCGCAAGGGTTAAGTGCAAAAGGTCATAAATCATTTTTTTATACCTGAAAAGAGAAAGTGTGACATTCCTGAGATAAAAAGAATGAGTCATCACAGCAAGAGTTAAGTGCAAAAGGTCATAAATCTTTTTTTTTT
>NW_021680539.1:193428-193610 GCF_001412515.2 Diachasma alloeum
TATTTTATGCTACCAACTCCAAGGTAATTGAAAAGTTCTGTTGGAGGTTGTAGGTTCCCAAAACTATCGAAATAGATAACTTTATTTTCTATTTTTCTATATGCAACCCAATGAGTCCCAGGACCTTCTTTATCATCCAAATTAATAATGGCTGATTCATTCTTGAATGGTCCATTCCTTGG
>NW_021680539.1:193763-193973 GCF_001412515.2 Diachasma alloeum
CCCTGCGTGGTAGCTTCATTAATAGTTTTTTGGCTTCAGGTATAAGCCCATGCCTTTTTTATAGGGTTTGAGATGTAAACCTCGACCGAGTGTAATAGCCTCCATTGCTTCATTACGCCTCTTACTTTCCGCGAGTTGTTGTTTGGCAGCTTTGGCGCTATTAACAGCTTTAGCGATTCCAGCTGCACCGCCAGCCAAAGCCCCCGTGGC
>NW_021680539.1:194166-195626 GCF_001412515.2 Diachasma alloeum
AGGCTGAGTCGAGAGGATTGATCCCAGGATCTCCACGAGCTAATCTTTTCCCTAACTTGGTACCTGGCCCACAATACTGATAACCTGACAGATGCAATTCAACGGAGAGGTTGTTAATTATTTTATTCATTAAACTTTTACCCTTCTTGCGAGTACTGTGCACAATCATGTCTGTAACGGAACTGAGTGATTTTGCTATAAAACCCTCAATTTATAGGTTTTCTCTTCAGTTGACATAAAGATGGAGTTCAGTACGCATCCCAGCAGTTTACCAGTTATTAACTTTGATTCAGTGACGGCGAAAGATATCAATCAACCAAAACGTCATGGTTCATTGTTACCAAATAGTATCCGTGCAGTTTTCTGTGGGCCATCAAATTGTGGAAAAACTAATGCTTTGCTGAGTCTTATAATTCATCCTAATGGCTTGAGATTTTCGAATATTTATGTATATTCAAAGTCTCTCAATCAACCAAAATATCAATTTTTACAAAATTTACTGGAACCTCTGAATGACTTGAACTATTATCCATTCTCAGATAATGAAGAGGTAGTGGCGGTGAATAACGTGAATGAGAATCCTCTGTTCATTTTTGATGATGTGGCTTGCGAGAAACAAAGCAACATTAAGGCATATTTTTGTATGGGACGACATAAAAAGTTGATAGTTTTTATTTATGTCAATCGTATGCTCGTATCCTGAAGCATTTAGTGCGTGATAATGTTAATTTCTTGGTACTATTCAAACAGGACGAAATGAATTTAAGGCATGTTTATAATGATCATGTGAATACAGATATGTCATTTGATAAATTTAAACAATTATGCTCTACATGTTGGAAGAATAATTATTCGTTTTTAGTTATCGATAAAGATAGTGATGTTAATGAGGGTAGATATAGGAAGAATTTCGACTGTTTTGTTCAGATAAATAATGATGGAGGGAGTAAAATATAAACAGTTGTGGGTCAGATCCCAGTGAGTCAACATGCCTCCACGCAAGGATGATATGTTTAAACAACAAGAAATTTTACGTCAGATTTCTTCCGCGAGGAAAGCAATTCAACGGAAACATAATTTATTGAAATTGGGTAGAGAGAGTGTTGACGAGGCAATGAATGAAGTGTTCAAACCTATTGTAAGACCGCTCGAAGAATTGACCTCTAAAAACATGAAATTGCTTGATAATAATGTTGAAAAACGCGAGTGGTTGAATAACAAAAATGAGGTGAAGCCTTTTAACTTGAAATATCGACAAAGTTTCGCACATAAGAGTACCCCGAAGGCGCTTAAATTAGATCCGTGGAATGGGGAGACTTTTGAGGATGCGGTCAAATTTGATGATTCTTTATTCGATCAGACATTGAATGAGACAATCATTCCATCTCACAATGATACTATAGTTCCATCCCTCAAAAATCGGCATGATGATACTACAGTTCCAGTCATTGAAAAATCAC
>NW_021680539.1:195887-196417 GCF_001412515.2 Diachasma alloeum
AGAAATATGACAGATATATTTCACGGTTTGTCGGGTCAAGGTACGCCGGCACAGGGCTGCTACCTGCTTTTATGAGAGCTCGGAGACCCAACACGGTGGATTATGTCTATTGGGACGATCCGAATGAACTTGTTGACCGCCTGCGATTACTCGTAGCTTCACAGGGAGCAGGGAATCCGAGTCACGATAATGAAATTATTTCAATTATCGAAGAACTTCGAGAGGCTTCAATTATATATTAGACTATGCACATTATCAATCGTTATCATTTGCGAAATGAGTGTTGATGTGTTCGGTCGTCACTTAATATCCGATAGTGGTTCCTACAGTGCTACAGTCGAGGTCCACCCGGAGTTGAATATCAACTCACTGCAGAGGGTAATTATGACCTGCGTGATAAAAGATTGAGTAATGTTGCCCCACCAGTGGACCTGCACGATTCTGTAACATTGGAGACTCTAAACATAAGAATCACAGAATAGCAAATTGAAACGAAACGAAAATTCGCAGATATTAATAGGCGAATTGGC
>NW_021680540.1:0-21003 GCF_001412515.2 Diachasma alloeum
GCACAAGAGACAACCTTTGGATGGGTGTTTTCTGGTCCTCAGACTCTTCCACGTGCCCAAAAACAGCACGTACATGCGTCAGCTCTTCACAACATCATCAGAGAACTTGTAGANTAATTGAAACCATTTGAGAGGATTGAAGTTCGCGGATCCTGACCTTAAGGATAATGGAAAAATCAATCTGACCCTAGGAGGAGACTTGTATTCCGCCATCATTCTCGAAGGCATACGAAAGGGTTCCATTGATGCTCCTATGGCACAAGAGACAACCTTTGGATGGGTGTTTTCTGGTCCTCAGACTCTTCCACGTGCCCAAAAACAGCACGTACATGCGTCAGCTCTTCACAACATCATCAGAGAACTTGTAGAACTGATGGACAGACATCGAGAGACGAAAAAACGAAAAAACTTGAAATGGCCTCGCCCCAGCATGTGGAAAATCGCACGACCGCACAAACATCCATGTGATCCCCGCAAAACGACTGACATCACCGGAAATCTGCCACTAAGATGATTTTCAACCTCCTTTGAAGACATACAGCCATCTAAGAGAGCATCACCATCCCACATGTGGAAGCATCTTCCGAGCCGCGTATAAAGCTCACAAGACATTCGCGTATTCATCACCCAAGTGACTCTGGGCAAAAATTGGCGATTCCAACCAACTCCACGTACAGTGCCCATGAGAAGATAAATTACTCCTCAAACTTGAACATGCCATGGTGGACGGAGCCATGGCAGGCGGTGAACCACGTGTGACTCATTAGATAACAAGATTACTTCGTTCTTATTAACGGAGAACGAGACGAGCGGTGTTCGCGATTGCGAAGATACATCGCTGCACAAGCAGTTAGCCAGAGGAGCTCGTATCCGCGAGGATTACTTGTCAACTACCAGTTAGACGCTCGGTGAATCATTGTTATATTCGTGTGTTTTGATATACATAAAATGTATTATTTGAGTTTAACCATTAAACATTATTACCATTAACTTGTGTTATAATTTCGTCACCCCCTCTCCAGCGCCTCGCAATGATACAATCCGTGGCTAAATAAATATTAATTTGAATTCTCAAGGAAATTACGAACAGCAGTGACGTCATTTTTTACGGTAAAACTTCAATATGACTGTATATGACTCTTAAACACCCCCAGGTACCCCCATATGAGACTTAAATAACCCTAACATGACCTCCATATGACCCTCAGAAAAACGAAAGAAAATCAATCTTGACCGTTACGAATATTTTAATCCTAAAAAATTGAGCTTTTTCCCATTTCCCAACAGAAATTGAAGTTATCAAAGAGTTTCCCAACCAATTCCAAATAAATCTAGGTGATTTTTTTTCTCCTGTTCTACTCGTTTGTCACCTATACGTATTTTTTAATTTAACCCCCTAACCTGACTATTGCTTTTACTTGCTTTCTCGGAGTTGGGGTGGGGGAAGCACAATCGTACGTTACGCGTGGACCGTGGGAAAAAGCTTAATCAGGTAAGAGGGTTAATTGATTAAAAACTGAAAACTATTTCCCAAGNCCAATTCCAAATAAATCTAGGTGATTTTTTTTCTCCTGTTCTACTCGTTTGTCACCTATACGTATTTTTTAATTTAACCCCCTAACCTGACTATTGCTTTTACTTGCTTTCTCGGAGTTGGGGTGGGGGAAGCACAATCGTACGTTACGCGTGGACCGTGGGAAAAAGCTTAATCAGGTAAGAGGGTTAATTGATTAAAAACTGAAAACTTTTTCCCAGGCAATGAAAATGCTTTCCTAAACATCCCCGAGCGATTCCCAGACGATTGCTATCAATGAAAATTAATAATTAATTTTTCGTCTGCCGAGTATATGACTTGATTCAGGATGATTTTTTCCAGTGACGCGTAAACATGAATCGATGCGGCCTGAACATGAATTTTACACTTACCACTTTTCTCCAAGATCTCCACATTCCACCATTTTTTCCCCCACTTAGCCATGATCTCTCCTGCTTGATTCTCCTGTATATTTTCTGTCGATAGCACATCGATTTCTCCTGATTCCCAACGGACCAAAGCAAATTTTGCTTTGTCACCGTTTTCCTCCATGATGGAATCTCAAAAATTGAGTCGGGTGTGCTATATCAAATGATAATATAAACAATTTTCTGAATTTAATCTGAGTCCAACTTTTCACGTCAATTATTTGAGTCCAATCAAGAAGAAACGACGAGATTGTTTCATTTTCACTGAGGAAACAAAATTTCTCAGTTAAGAATTTTCTCTGATTATCTCTTTTTTTCTCGGATTGCAGCCAATCAGAGTGCAGCATTTGAGGTAGCTGAAGTTTTATTCCGGATATTTCCTCCTAACTATTCATTTCTTGAGTTTTATTTTGAATGTTTCGCAGTAGCTATCATTTGTTTTCTCTCCTCGAAATGGAGAAATGGGTTTTCTCCCCTCGAAATGCACTCTGTTCGGCGGAAATCCGAGAAAAAAAGAAATAATCCTCAAAATACCCCTCGAGCTTCAAAATTAATCGGGTATGTCCCTCCAACTTCCCTGCATAAAAACTAATATGCCAAGTTTCGCAGGGAAAATCTCGCGCAAGCGCTCGGAATTTGTTCGACCTGCGGAATTTGACATATTAGTTTATATGCAACGAAGTTGTCGAGAAATACCCAATCAGTTTGAAGCTCCTGGAGTATTACTCCTGATTATTTCTTCAATCCAAATTTCAGCCTTATAGAATTGCAGCATTCTCTGTCGCGTGGGACAACCAACATGGTTTTCAACTGATAATTTTTTGATAATTTTCTCCGGTAGTTGCTACATAAAAAACAAAAGATCTTTCAGTGGAGTGAACCCCTCGCAGAAACTAACAGATGAATTATTAGTCATGGTACAATTGCACCATTCGCTTTGCTGAAATTTGGATCGAAAATGCCCGATAATTTGGAGGTTCTTGGGGTATTACAAGTGATTATTTTTGGTAATCTGATCAGCAATTGTTCCTCCAACTAAATGACTATCAAATATTATCCTGTCGAGTGGAAGAAAGCCATGAAGAAAGCCAGATCCGATTACCGAAAAGAATCCATCGATCACCACTCGACCTCCAAAATTAATCGAACATTTCCCTCATGTTTTCCTGCGTATCAACGATCGGGATAAGTTTTGCAAAAAAATCCATCGCGCTGCGCGCTCAGGATTTTAACCCCCTTCCGTGAAACTCGAACTAACTCAAGTTTTGGGCACTGGAGGGGGAACGGCCAATCCTAACGAGAAGCGCCTAGAGTAGTGGAACCCCCCCCCCCGTAAGAGGGTTATTCTGCAAAGCTTCTCTCTCTCGTTGCTACGCAATAATATAATTGGGGAACAAAATTAGAAAAACGCAAATATCTCGAAAACTTTGTATGAATGGGTTCATATTTTGATTAATCTTGATAGAGGGCAACAAGACGAGAAAAAAAATTTGACTTTGAAAAAAAAATTAAAGTCAGGCTAGTACTTTCGGAGATATTGAGCAAAACAGTTTTTTACAAAAAATTCAATATCTTCTTAACCACTTGTCCGATCTCACCGACTCACGAAATAATTCTGTAATAACATGAGAGCTACAATTTGACTAAATTTCAAAGTCCTATGTCAATTTTTTCCGAAGTTGTCGTGGGCAGAACGATTTCTTCGTAGAAATAAAAAATTCCCATTATTAGCAAGCTTTTCCTAGTTATATAGCAATATTGTGATTTGATTTGCTAGATATTATCACAAGGAAAACTTTGACGTAAAAAAAATTTGATTCAGTTGCGGAGTTTTCGAGATATTGAGGAAAAAAGATTTTTGAGGAATTTGAGGATTGAGCTGAAGCTGCGCCCAGAAAACCTCCAAAGTAACACCAATTATGTGATGAAATTTAAGATTTTTAGCTTCAACTTTAGTTCTTTTCCTGTGAAGATTTATACAAATTTTCATCTTGAAGTTTAGCCAATACGCAGGGATCTAGAAATTCCAAATAAATTCTATAAAATAGAGGAGGTGAAAAAAGCCCCCGATAGATGGCGATTTTGCGATAAAACGGGTTTTCCAGACAAAAAAAAAATTTCCTTCAATTTACAGGGGCGGGGAGGAGTCAAAATTATTATATAGAGAGATATCGGGCCCGGATCCTGACCCGACTCGACCCTGATCCGACCCTGTTCCTAACCTAACCTGAACTTGATCGTAAACTAACCCGATCCTGATCCTCACCTAATCCGACCCTGATCCTAACCAACCGGACCCTGATTATAACTTCACCTAACCTAATCCGACCCTCATCATAACCTAACCCGACCCCGGTTCTAACCTGACCCAACTCTGATCCTAACCTAATCCGACCCTGATCATAACCTAACCCGATCCCGATCCTAACCTGACCCGACTGTGATCCTAACCTAACCCAACCCTCATCCTAACCTGACCCGACTCTGATCCCAACCTGACCCGACCCTGAACCTAACCTATCCCGACCCTGATCATAACCTGACCCGACCCTCATCCTAACCCAACCCAACCTAAGCGTCGCTTGAATTTTCAGCGTCGACTGAATGTTTCGGCCTTGTTTTTAGAGATTATATATATAGGGATAGAACCATCTAGGAGCCCCCCCCCCCACATATACAACCCTCCCCTCCGTATTGGACCACCTTATTTATGGAACACTATCCATGAGTCGTCCCCGCACCCCTCATATGAAGTCCTCCGCAAAAAATTTCTCAGTCTGAAGCCCCCTCCTCACGACTGAGATTTCCCACATTTCCCCTTTTCTCTCCGTATGTGGGAGGCACTTACGCCCTTCAAATGCTGTCATCAAAATTTTTGGGTTCAAACTCAAATTTCTAAAACTAAGGAAAAAACTCCACATTGGTTTTAGAAACCAATGTTGCTCAGAAACAATCCCAAATTCGATAGTTTTTAGCATCCAACCGAGGATACCGGTTAGAAACCATGGTTTCTAAATTTGAGGGTTAGAAACTTTTTTTCTCTGTGAGAAGTGATGCGAAACATTTGACTTTTCAGATGTATTCTCTGTGTCAGACGCCTGAGTCCATTCAAACCATAAAATTTCAGATACATCACGTGTCTGACTCGATGACGTGTACAATCCCCCACCCTTCTCCAATGGTCTCGTGAATTGGGAGAAATTTTTTGTTTTTCATATGAAGTTCCCTAGCAAAATTGGCAGCTTACGTAGAGATTTTCTCACCTCCTCGATTTTTTTTAATCTATTTGGAATTTCTAGACGCATGCGTATTGGCTGAACCCGCTCCAAACCCCCGTAACTTGAGGGAAAATATTTTTTTCTAGTATGAAAAAACCGTTTTACCGCAAAATCGCCATCTACCGAGGGGTTTTTTTACCTCCTCTATTTGTCGGAATTTATTTGGAATTTTCAGACCCATGCTTATTGGCTGAACCTCCACCCCACCTCGTGAATTGAGGGAAAGAATTTTTTTTTTCATATGAAAAAACCCTTTTACTCCAAAATCGGCCCCTTGCGAGAGGTTTTTTTCACCTCGCTTATTTCCTGAAATTCATTTGGAATTTCTCGGCCTATACGTATCAGGACAACCCCCACCCCCCTTCGGTGGCTCTAGAAATTGGAGCCCACTCCTCGCGCTAAGGGTCGGACAAGAAGGGGAAAACGTTTTTTCTTCAACGGAAAATTGCATCATCACCATTAATTCCATGCATCTTGTTTTCAGACGGAGGTATTTGAAAATAAGACACCCTGATCGATTCAGACACTTTTTAGTGTCTGAAAAATGTCTACAGAAAGGATTCCAAAGTGTTGGAAGAATGACGACCAAAACGACTAAGATTCTCGTTTTCTTCCAGAAATAATGATAACAAAGAAGATAATAAAAACAAAGAAATTTTTCTATTTTGCTGCAGAGTTACTTAAATATCCTAGGAAACCCTGGTTTCAGAGAAAAATGGCCAAGAAAATTGGATATGACGATTCTTTTTTCTCTTCTGTCCCCGATCGAAATCTACTTTCATTGAATTTTATCAATTTCATTTGAAGAAGATATCACAAAAATTGGAACAAAAAAAAAACAAAAAATTGAATTTCCACGGTTATATACTGTAAATATGTCAGAAAATTCCCCGAGTTCATTTTTTAAATTTTTTTTATCTAGTTATTGCAGACCCAACAGCCTTGGCCAATTACAGAATTGATTAATTAAAAATTGTTATCAACGAATTGGGATTTTTTGTGATGGAAGGGCTTTGAATGCCCTTGGGGTGACACCGAAAAATTGTGACTAATAATTGAAACATTTCCCATGTCAATGAAAACTTAATAAGTCATCAACATCCGGAAAAGTAAAAAATGTTTCTCTTCAGCACTATTCAATTTCATTATTTAGAAAAAATCGTGATCGACAAAAATGTTCCCTGATGGATCCCTGAAAATTCATATTTTACCTTCAATTGTAGATAAAAATGGTTTGTGTCCAATATTTCCCCCTTATCACACAAAAAAAATGAAAAAAAAGCAGTAAAAAAATGCCCTACTCACAGTCTGAATATCCCTAATAACTATTGGCTCCTCTTCGATGAATAATAAAATCCTTTGCGCCTCTCTCGTTTGAACAAATTGTAATTTTTTCTCTCCTTTCTATTCTCGGTTTAAGCAGATTTCAATTTTCACCGTTATTCTTCTGAAAAATGGTGGTTGTTTACATTGAAGTTGGCTTTGAAAATGAACCGGCAAATGTGAATGTTATGGGACAACTTCAATGCAAACATCTGCCATTTTCTGGGAAAATAACTGTGAAAATTGAAATCCCTTTAAACCAAGAAAAAGAACGAGGGATTCCATTACAATTCGTTGAAACGAGAAAGGCGAAAGGGATTTTATTATTCATCGGAGAGAAGCCAATAATTATCAGGGATATCCTGTGACTGTGAGTTGGTGATTTTTTCACTTATTTTTCTTTCATTTTTTTTCGTGAAATGGGGGAAATATTGGACCCAACCCATTATTATCTACCATTGAAGGTGGAATGTGATTTTTCGAGGATCCATCAGGGAAAATTCTTGTCGACCACAATTTTTTTAACAGGATGAAATTGAATAGGGCCGACGGGAGACATTTTTTACTTTTCTAGATGTTGAGAACTCATTAAATTTTCATTGAAATAGGATGTTTTTCAATTATGAGCCACAATTTTTTGGTGTCACTACTCCAAGGGCATTCAAATCCCTTCCATCACAGAAAATCCCAATTTTCCTGATGAATCAAATCCAGAGTTGACTTTGAGTCAACTCTTGCTTTTCTTCACGAACCCAGAGTTAACGCATAGAAAACTTTGGGGTTGATTCATCAGGGTTGTTAATAACAATTTGTAATCAATCAATTCTGTAATTGGCCAAACGGTTGGGTTTCCAATAAATAGATAACAAATAACGAAGTCAGGAAATTTTCTGACATATTTAAAAAATATAATACTGAAAACGTATTCAAATAATATTGAAGAATAATAATTCACGAAATTGATTTTTTTTTGTTCAATTTTTGAACTATTTTATTTAAATGAAATTAACAAAAATCAATAATCATCTGTTCTTAATCATCGTATCTAGAAAAATAAATTTTATGGAAGTAAATTTCGATTGGAGAACGATCTACATATTTCAATTCCAAAAGGAAAAAAATTAGCTTCATCTCCGATTTTTGTCTTGGCTATTTTTCTCTAAAACCACTGTTTTTAGTCGCCTTGGATAATCGTAATCACTGTTCCACGGACGATTTCAATTTTAATTTTTTAATTTAAAGTTTTCTCAAAATAAATGCAGTGGTTTTAATACAAATTCAAGAAAATCCTCAGAAATGCTGAGAATTTCCAAAAGATTTTGGGGCTTTCTAAAAAAAAATCAAGAAAATTGCGAGGTTTTTCGAAAAATTGTTGAATCTCCTTAGCTTCATGGACCTTGGCATAGAGTTATAAAGGCTCCCATCTATTACTGATTTTTTTATTCTCTATTATTATAATATCCTTTTTAGGTCAGTCATCACGAAGTGGATTGTGTATAAAATAATAAAAATGCCCCATCATCGACCTGGTTCGGAATACTCAGAGAGTTCTGAAGCACGCTTCAAAACTAAGAGAAGACGTTTAGAATTTAAGTTGGAGTACGACTTCGAGAGTGAAAGCGAGGAACCGGATAAGATTGCGAGTGATAATGAAAGTGGAACTGAAAAAAAATATGATAACGACTCGGAGGACTCCGAAGCATTAAATGATGGAGGTACCCATGCCCGAGGTACGGTTCAAAAATAAAATCTAAATCCGTTCGTAACTTTTTGAATTAAAACTTTCCATGCTGGATTTTGGAAGACCTTGAATGTCTACTTTTTGAGAGAGGAAAATTAGAATAGAGTAAAATTAAAAAGAAAATTCAGTCATCCAGTATTGGTATTATTTTCATTGATGAGGCTGAAAGGTATCCGGTATAAATATTATGGTAGAAAATATTGCACCAAAATATTACGGTCAATAATATTCCGATGGAAATTATTACGGAGTCAAATTATTAGTGGTGTTTTTGATTACAAGAAGTAATATTACTATGTTATTTACATTTTATTTTTCTCTTTCAACACTTTTAAAAACTTTTGAATTTCTCAAAGTTAATGTTAATGTTAATGTTAATGTTGATGTTGTTATTATATGTTATTGAAATTTGCGAATCATTGAGTGTTGAGAGGATATTGAATCATTCGTTTCGATAATTTTGCCACTCATTCGAACGATTCCACGTAAATATTCAGTAGTAATACCACAAGACCTCCAAAATTATTGAATATTTCCCGATTGTTTTGTTGCGTAGCAACGAGAGGGAGAAGTTATTTGGTTAAAGCAACAATTGCAGTGCTAGTAATTTTTTGGGAAGTACTTCATGTTATTGAATACTCAGCTCTGATTGGCTCAAGGGAGGCCAGATCTAATTACCAAAAATAATCATATGTATATATCACAATCATCCTTCCCATCGGGCTATCAAAATACTGACTTGATTTTTGGGGAATCTTCGATCCAGTGAATAGTCATGCACGAAGAAATTTTATAGAAAAACCTAGGGAATTCGATAGAAAATCTGATTGAATTCCTATTGAACTTGTATTGAAAATTTTATCAATTTTTGGTCGATTCTAATTAACGATTCTACAGTTTCGATGCATTTTTTTCTCTTAGAGAATGTCCAACAGAAACTATTTTTTTACACAGTCACCGAAAAGTTCGTACTTTCCTCTTTCCTCCCCCCAAACAGGGCAGAAAGGGAGTACTTTTCTCCTCTCTTCATTGATGAAATAAAAAAAGAAAACTCACGAAATTTTAGCCAAGGAATTTCTGTGGAGTATTCCCCAATCGGAATAACTGAAATGCGAAAATGTACGTTGTACCACTTTAACATCAAATTCAACTCTCTCTTGACCGATATTCCGATAGGGGAAATACTCAGTAGTAATACCCCAAGAGCTTCAAAATGATCGGGTATTTCTCGACAACTTCGTTGCATACAAACTAATATGTCAAGTTTCGCAGGTTAAAAAAATTCCGAGCGCTTGGATTTTTCCTGCGAAACTTGGCATATTAGTTTTTAGGCAGGGAAGTTGGAGGGAAATACCTGATTCATTTTGAAGCTCGAGGGGTATTTTGAGGATTATTTTTTCTCTCAGAATTGCAATCAAAAGAATCGTTTGCGGTTGTTTGGTTCGTTGGCATGACAGCGGGGAATATCCGAAAAATATCCGAAATAATACCCTAGTAGTAGCCCCAAATGCAACGATTCTATTGGTTGTAATTCTGAGAGAAAAAAATAATCCTCCAAATACCCCTCGAGCTTCAAAATGCATCGGGTATTTCCCTCAAACTTCCCTGCAAATGAACGATCATGTCACGGAAGCGCTCGCGATTTTTTATCCTGCAAAACTTGACACTATCGTTTGTTTGCAACTAAGTTATCAGGAAATACCCGATCATTTTGAAGCTCTCGGGGTATTACTAATGAAAATATCTCGAATGGATAGATTTAATAGAATGAACCGAATTCTATTCATCTTCTCTGTCGGATATTTTTTATTGATCATTTTTATTGGAAGCCCGTGTAGGAATTTGACAGGGGATTCAGCCGCAGCTCTGCGAGCTAGAACTCAGCCTCGGCTTCACGCTGGACCCGAGTTTGCGGCGCGTCACGCCGTTCCATACCGGCAATGCCAAGATGGCACAACCCGGTACCTGAGTTTGAGTTGTGACGCATATGTACGTCTTCCAAGCTGGGGTTGAACAGCGTATTTCTAGCTGTGATACGGGTACTGACCAGAGCTTGAGCGGCCCGATTCCTACACGGGAGAAGGACACGCAGATAAGCTGTGGATTTCTTCACCACAATCAGCCAAAAACTGATAAATTTCAATAGAAATCCTATAGAATTTTTCAGCGAATTCGATAGGTTTTTTTTTGTAATTTTCTCGATGTATTGGCCCTGATATCACCTCTCTGCATACTTACAGTAGTATTACGGTTTGGTAATTAGAAATATAGTTTCCCGTAATATTATCGCGTAATATTTTTTACCGTAATATTATGATTCCGTAACATAGACCCGTAATCGTTCCATTGTGTCGCACTTTTCCCTCATGTTTAAAGCAGGTCTACCCCTACGGCTGGAGTCATTAAGTCTTTTTCACAAAAAATACATTCTACAAATTAGTATTTCTAGATCTCAATTATTAAAATAAATCATAGACGTCGTGAACAGAAGAATTATCTTTTTTTAAAATGTTTCTTAAATAAAGTATACATAAGCAGTTTTTCAATTGACTAGCTTGAAAATACCCGTGGCAACACCGTACGATCGTATGGGAAGTCGGAGACGAGCGGAACGCGCGCCATCACACGGCCGTTGTTATCATGTGTATTGCTGTTGCCAGTATTGTTAATAATAAAAAAAACTAAGCGATAAATCGTTATCTAACAGGTGCCAATATTTTCCCGTTTTTAGGAAAAAAAATTAGATTTTAATCTTTGTTTTAACCGGAGCTGTGTCAAATTTAGCGTTTTTTACATAAGACCCTGTGTTAAGAAATGAATTTTCAACATTTTCATTTATAAAAACTTGAACGACAATTAAATGAGGAAAAAAATTACGATTCCAAATCACATAGAGTTTTTAGGGGAATTGTTGTAGTTTTTAAAAATCTTTGAAATGAAATATAACCTCCTAAGGGTAGAGCTACTTTAACGATTCAAATACTCAACTGGAATCAATGTGCTGCAATCTGGAATGAATGTTCAAGGGGAGCTTAAACTCGGAAGATAAAAACTTGTCAGTTTTTTGAGGAAAAAAGTTAAAAAAAAAATTGCTTAATTGTTTCTCGAGAATTCGAGATTATGAGACGCAGTTTTTCCGACTACTCTAAATTGGAAAATTATTATTATTATTATTATTATTATTATTAATGTGAATATTTCGTAGCGAAGACCGGGGCAAAATGACACTTCGGGGGAAAATGGGCAGCGAGGCTAAATGAGACCCGTGGCAAAATGTTTTCTGTATTTTCAATGAGACAAATGCGTTTATCGTTTTTTCCATTTAACGTCGTGTAATAGATCACATATGTAGGCAAATGAATTTTCTGCCATTCATTACGCAGGCCTCATGGCATAAGAATGGCGTGAATTCATAGCTTAGCGCACTCATCGATGAAAAATATTGTTCAATAATAGTGCTTAAAGTATTTTTTGAAGTTGTAGATGATGTTGTACTCACCGAAGGCGAGTACCGAAACCTAATATTTCGAATAAAAAAAAGGGACTCTAATCGTCATTACCAGCAATATTGTATTGTGATGGGAATGAGAAAATTTCTTGTCTCATGCAGATATTTCATCGTATAATTAGGAATTTTTGTATGTTTATGATAAATCGGGTTTTTTTTGTACACTGTTGAAACTTTATGGATGAAATTTCCGGTAGATTTCAAGAGAATTTTCATCATGTTTTCTTTCCACTAAAAATTTGAGTAATTTCGCCACTGAAAATTCAGATTCGAAAATCAATGAGAACTGTGAATGTATGCTTAATTATTCCCTGAAACTTGACTGGAAATTCAGTGAAATTAATTTTTTCATGGAAAATTCGATGGAGTTGAGGAATTCTTGTTTTTTAATGCTGCAAGGATCGATTAATCATACGTCGAGTGAAATAATCAAAATTCTATCCCGTTTTACCGCGGGAGGATCGAATTTCGTCATGGTCATACTTTTCGAGGGTCAAACGCCGCTAGGGCCAAGGATCGAATGATAAGAAAAGTAATCATCAAATCATTCCCTCATAAAATTCATGTCCATTAATCGTATTATAATGATCTATCAAAAAAATTATTTCAAAGTCCTGATGAAAAAAAACAGTTTAGGTATAAAGCAAACTACATGAATTTATGGGAAGAACATCATTTCTAGTCTTGAGAATACTTTCAAATTCATTCGGGACAAGAGAATCTCATTCTGTTGAGAGACTTTTTTCTCTCAGTTAGGGCTGCCAACGAGACGAGACGAGACGAGATTTGGCATGTCTCGTCTCAGTCTTGTTTAAATTCAAAAATCTTGGTATCATTTCGGTCTCGCTGCAGTATCGGTTCAACTCGGTCTCGTCTCAGTCTCGCATGACTTTCTGAAATTCATACTCAGTATGGTCTCGTCTCGTTGGTCTCGCTCAATTAAAAGAAAAACAAATTTTTTATACTTCTCAATTCTACATTCTCAGTTCAAGACCGCGAAGGTCAATCGTCGTTGGCACTTGCCTGCCTCTACCATAGTGAGAGGCTAAAGCCATTAGCATTCGAAGAAGAAGGTCAATCGTCGCAAGGATCATACCTCGCAAGCGCCAAACGTTGGAAGGGCGATGTGTGGCGATGGTCAGCGGTCGCAATAATCATATACCCTGCAAGAGTCGTGCCTCTTTAGAATCTTTAGAATCAAACGAGGAATCACGAGGGTCAACGAGGAGAGCCAGAAAGGATAATCGCAAGGAACGAACTATCATAAATCTAGAAAAATAATCAGAAGGCTGTTTTGTTTAAGGAATTTCCGCAGTAAGTATACTTGGTGAAAATTTCGAAATGGTATAAAGACGCAATATTTGAATCATATGTTGTTGAGCACATTCAAACACTATTCCCAAAATTTCAAGTACCTTGTCCACCCCATTTTCGAGATATACATCGTCAAAAATGGAAAAAACACAAAAATTGAATGTTTGGCGATGCATATCTCAAAAATGGGATGGACCAGGGACTTGAAATTTTGGAAATATCTTTTTAATGTGGTCAACAACATATGATCCAAATATTGCGTCTTTATACCATGTGGAAATTTTCACCAAGTATACTTACTGCGGAAGTACCTTAACCCTTGCAATCGTTTGCCTCTTGTTATTGTCCTGCCTTCTTCCCGAATTCGACCCTGCTGATTGTCCTGTCTGCCTCTCCCAGTTCACCGTTGTGGTCGTTTGACCCTCGAGATTATTCTGTTTCCTTTTCTGGTTTGACCCTCGGGAGTTAAGATCCTTGTGACGTTTGATCCTCACGAGGCGCGACCTTTGCGGGTATGTTCTTTACGAGCTGAGACTCTCGCGGGGCACAACCCTTGCAGGTATGATTTTTTAGAGGTTTGATCCGCGCAAGATTCCCTTTCAAAAGTTTTCAAAACGTTAACCGAGAGCCGCCACCGGAGATTTCTGTGGTGAAGTCTCCCGTTTTCCAACTGGCGACTTTGGGGCGAAATTTCTGTTTCCATTCGCGATGGTCGGCTCACCCTATCTGTCAATCCTGCAACCAACGAAAGAAGCGAATAATTTCAAGTCTCACCGAGACTATCGTCGCGGGTCTCGTTGAGACCCCTGTTTAAGCAAATATCGTCTCGGTATCGTCTCAAAAATTCTGCATGTGGTATCGCCTCGGTATCGGTTCTTGAAACCGAGACAATATAAGACGAGATCGAGACTAGTCTCGGTATCGTGGGCAACTCTACTCTCAGTATAAGAGCGAAATTGTTTATCAAGAGATTTCACAATTTTTCAAATTGATAAGAGAATATTTTCTTCTATCAAATAAAGCTTCTTTTTCAAGAGTAGTTTTTTCTCTCAGCGTATACATAACGCTATGAGTTTTCCTATGGTTAAAATTACATATCAAATCTACTGAGAATTCTGTATATCATCAATAATCATTGAAAAATCATTGGTTTGTGTATAATCTCAAATTTTACATGGGTCTCATTGTGCGTTGCTGTCCGTTCTGCCCTGATCTCCCCTAACTAAAAACTCAAATTGAGTGAAAGGCAAATCTCTAATCGCGTGACGTTGGAGTGTTAACGCACAGAATACGATTCGTGGAGAACATTCAGGCGAAAAATAATACTTCCAAATTTATAATATTTCCCCAAGAAGCAAATCAGTTATTTCCGGGGATGGCCCTCGCTGCAATGATAATATTCAAAGGCAAATTGTTACACAATTCGATCTAGCATATACTAAAAAAAAAAACTTTTGGCTAGTACCGACTGATACTTGGTGTAAGGTACTTGTGGAAAGTCAGAAAAATACTTGTCCCAAGTTTCTCCGTACTTTTCACAAGTATGAGTACTTGTCCCAAGTGTTTTTCGGACTTTCCACAAGTACCTTACCCCAAGTACCAGTCGGTACTGGTGAACAGGGCCTCGAGGACTGGCCAAAAGTACATTTTTTTTTAGTGTACTGTGACGTTAATGATTGAATAAAACAACGATTCTATAGGAAGTAGCAATGATGGAGACGACATCCATCTTTATGACGACAATGGTCTTGATCCTTCCGGGGATGAGAGGGAGGCAAACTGTGTCGAGGAGGATGAAGCTGCATCTCTCAGTAGTGAGAGCTCATGGGGGTCACGGGCCGCCGAGTTCGACCCAGATGACGATTTTTCGGACCTCTTCGAAGAAACATCTGCAGACGATGAGGAGCCTCTTTATTCAGGCGCTTGCATCACAGTAACAGAGAGCCTAGTCATGATCTTGCAATTTTTCCTGAGGCATACACTATCAAATTCTGCTCTAGCCGATTTATTACGTTTAATTGCCGCTCACTGTCCAAAACCCAACAAATGCATAAAAACATTTTACTTCTTCCAAAAATGGCTCCAAAATTCCAATTACGAGGTTGTGAAACTATTGTGATAAATGTTATGAAAAATTGGAAAATGCAGATGAAGAATGCGAATGTGGAGGGAAAAAACTGGTTACTTCATAGAAATTCCTCTGATTGCTCAGTTGAAAGAATTTTACAATCTGCCTGGTTTTTACAACAGCTTATCCCACCGTTTTAATCGAAAGAAAGGGAATGATGCAAATTTAGAGGATATTTACGATGGTGCAGTATATCAAAGTTTTTGTGACGACTCGCAACCAGTCAACCTGAATTCACAGAAGAACATTTCACTGACCTGGAATTCAGATGGCGTCTCATTATTTAAGTCTTCAAAATTCAGCATCTGGCCATTTTTTCTAAGGATCAATGAGCTTCCACCTGAGGAACGTGACAAGCCGGAAAACATGATAATGGTTGCATTGTGGTTCGGACGGGGAAAACCAAATGGAAATTTGTTCATGGATCCATTGATAGACGTTGTTGACACATTAAAACAGGGGATAAGCGTCCATGTTCACGATCTGGGAGAAGAAATAGAGGTTAAAGCAGTGATAAATTGTGGTACATGCGATTTGCCGGCGAGTGCAATAATGTTGAACATGGGACAATACAATGCGTTGTATGGATGCCATGTATGCCCGATACAACTACTACAAATTTACAATCATCGTGTTTATCCAAACCCTCCGAATCTTCCATTTAGAACGACGCCGCAAACCGAGCGATATGCAGAGGAGGCAACTCGTCGTAGGGTGTCCATTTTCGGTGTAAAGGGGCCCACTGCTTTATCCCTACTCGTCGGAGATTTTATCCGATACACTGTACTCGATTCCATGCATCTGGTGTCGGGTGTCTCTAAAATGCTGTTGAATGTGTGGTTTAACAAGGATTACAGGCTGCATCCTGCATCTCTCCTCGCGCACATCCAAACCATTGATGTTCGTCTCTGCGCCATCACACCTCCCTCATTCGTCAAAAGAATGCCAAGAACCATCAAGGACCTTGCATACTGGAAGGCTTCGGAACTAATCACATGGCTATTGATATATTCCTTACCAGTATTGGATGGCATTATGTCTGAGGAATATTTTGCTCACCATAAGCTATTAGTTTTTGGATTGTACTTCCTATACAAAGATAGCATACCACGCCATGAGGTCATGAGAGCCAAAACACTGCTCGAGAATTATGTAGCCGATTTCGAAGGATTCTATGACTACCGATTTAAGACGTGCAATCTCCATTCATTGCCGCATCTGTATCGCATTGTACTCGATTATGGGCCACTACGCACCACTTCGTGCTTTCCATTTGAAAATCTTTCATCCCGAAGCAGGAAGAGAGTTGAGTTATGTATCCCTGATCATGTACCTCGATATCATCTGAACTTCAATGCGTTCCACTGGTGAAAACCCCAATCTCAAGACGTATGAAACATACCAAAAAGGAGAAGACTCGTCTTCCCTGGTTGGTGAACTAATTAATGTTACACCTTAACACTAAATCGCAAGGCCACCAGCCTCGAAAACTTCCTATGCTATTCTACCTCTCATCTACTAGTGCCCATCAGACAGCTCCTAAATATTGTCATCAGTTTTCTGAGCTTTGAGGAACTTTAGCAGGTTCCAGATGAATATCTGGGCGAACAACTTTTTGAAAGTCTTACTGATTCCCATGAACTGCAGCTCAACAAGATTCCAACCGTAGTTCAGGAGCTTCACAATGGATGTGTGAAGTGCAGTCCTCGACCGGCACATGCGGTACCTTGAATGCCTTGTTTCAACCAGATGTCAGAGGAGTCCTAAAAATATCCAAGAGTCTAGCACTATCGAGTCTTGTTTCGATTAAGGATCGTCTCAAGGAGACGTCAACCTCACTAATAATCATGACGGCCTCCGCTCACGCTCGCTTTAAGGCCCAATCGACTACGAACTGAATCGCTAGTAAACTTTGCTAGAAAAACTTTCCAGTTCACCAAAAAATCCACCTACCTTTAATATGGAAAGCCTACGTGTGAGAACATCAACTACAAATGTCATTCAATCCAACCTCCTCTCAACTGCAAGACGCTGACGAGTGGGGTTCCCACTATTTTTCAGTCTTACCACGAGCGGTCATTGAAGATCTCATATCATTATCATTGCCCACTGCAGTAACCTACTAAAAAAAAATGCTTGAAATTAAAGTCTCTCCCAAGGTTTGGAGCAGAATCTCGTGGCGGAGTAGTCCCAGTTCTACGAAGACTGTCTCGTGTGCTACCCAGTTGTGAAATCACAACACGTCACCCTCATCAAGAGTAAGAACATAACTACTGACAGCTTCGACGAGCCACTCCAATAACTAAATTCGAAAAGTCCGTATCCGCCCAAGCACGACCCCAGAGCTAAGAACGAGTCAAGGACTTCAAGCACAGTACCAGCAAAAGACTCGAGAGTCACCCAGGCGCAACAACACACTTTCTTCGACCCAGCCATCAACCCGGACCCCAATAGCATTAAGTAAAGCACTAAGCAAATACAACAGGAACCGGTCAGCCCCAGTTAACATCATCGGGGGCGGAGATCAGCTGTTTTACCTGCTTGGTGTGTACAATTATTTATGATTTTGTTGCTTTGAAGGAATTGATGAAAAGCGCGCGATCTGCGGTCATTACCGCTATACCATGATTCACATCGACAGAATAGATCCGCTCATCCCAGCTCAACAGTATACAGTGGCTCTGATCACATTGCACAGCCTTACACGCCCCAAGCACAGTTCCAGCTCATCACGCTAACGCGATGAACTCAAGGCAGCAGTCAGTAAGAACGTCACTCCTCAAGGAGGAACTTGCCCATAGTTATGCTTGAATCCACCCACTTGTCCATGTTAGTAGTCTAGCTTCCTATCAACTCAGCGGAATCATCTAGATCACCAACATCGTTAGATTGTACATGGTGAGCGGATTGAAAACTTACACTCATAAGTTCTTGAAATCCACTTTGCTCAATGCTATTAACTTTTCAGATAGGAATGACCCAGAGCACTAGGCGATTCAAACTCAAAGATGAATTAAAGAGCGAACATTTCTTCTCGTTCCAAAGCTCTAGCAACTCCCAAACAAAATGATAAAGATTGGAGGTATCCACTAACGCTGAGGTGAAGATAAGTTTGCGCAGGATATATGTCTGTCTCAATATCTGTTGGATACCTCGCTCCATCTGCAATACTTGAGCAGAGCCCTCGTAAAATGGTCGAAATTTGTAAATATTGAATATGAAAATTTGTATATATTGAGTAGGTTAGGTGACTGAGTGCATTTGAATCGTGCAGACCAAATGGATCACATATGGACCGCATATGATGCATTTAAGAGCGAATAATAGTTTGTTTGAATACACGATTTTAAAGCAAGAGTAATACATAAACTCAAAAAAAATGTACTTTCGGCCAGTACCGACTGGTACTTGAGGTAAGGTACTAGTGAAAAGTTCGACAAATACTTGTCCAAAATATTTTCCGGGCTTTTCAGAAACATAAACGCTTCTCGCAAGTATTTTTCGAACTTTTCACAAGTACCTTACCCCCAGTACCAGTCGATAATGGCGAACAGTACATCGATACTGGCCAAAAGCAGTTTTTTTTTTGAGTGTACATTTTATGAGATTGATCAACTCAACTAAAATATTGTATATGGGATGTGGGAACGGGATAATTAGCAGTTTGCTCGACAGCGGATTGGATGCAATCCATAGTGCGCTTATGAGTTGTATACAATCCGTTGGTGAGCCCACGTCAATTGTAAGAAAAGAAAACGATGCGACGCAGCGTATTCCTCTTATGGTAACCAAACTAGGGTTGATAGAAGGATTAGTATTGAGGAAGACTAATCTCAGACTGATTAAGACCCACATATTACTCCACGGGTTAGGCCTGAAACTCGAGTTGTTCAAACATTGATGGAGCCCAAAACCCATCAAGCCCAAAAATCATGAGACCCGAGAAAAGGTACGATAAGCTGGTACTTTGAATACGTAAGGGCCAAATATTAATGCACGTCCACGCAAAAAGGGCCCACTTTGTCGCATCTAGTTTCCGAGGTATTCACGTTTTTCTCTCAACACCTCCCATTTAAACCAATGTTGAATCGAATTTTTGATCCTCTATACTGACGTCAGTTTTTACACTATCAAGTTGATTTTGAACTCAAAATGTGAGGAATCTGACCAAGATTACCGGGACATATCACAGCAAGCTCATAATAGGAAAACGTACAGTATCATCCGGTAATCACGGCGAATGATGGGTGTGCGACTACTTCTAGTATAAAGAAACTCGTATTCAGGTAAGATCCTTTCTTCAATGATACTTATATATGAAATGCTCATGAGGATCCAATAAGTTTTTTTGGGGCTGCCCCACAGATTGAGTAATAATTCAGAATGTTGGTCATTCGAAAATCAGTGCACAATACTAATTCATTGCCGAATCGTAACGTTTCGATTCAAATTCAAGCTTCCTCAGGCTCTGGAAATAATTTAATTGATACAACTAATACAATTGATCATTGGAATAAATTCATTCAATCACGACTAAAACTGCCATAACCTCAATACGTCAACAAAATTACAATCAAGTGGCTGAGAACGATCCCAACTTGAGAAAAATGAGTAAAAACAAACAAATAGATCTAGTATGTTGCTACCGCAAGATATTTTGAAGTGGAAAAAATTCAAAGTGAGGAAAAAATTTAAAGTGGCAAAAATTTAGAAGCAAGAAAAAATTTTGAAGTCGGAAAAAATTTAAAGTGGGAAAAATTATAAAGTGGGAAAAACTTCAAAGTGGGAAAAATTTCGAAGCGGGAAAAATTTCGAAGTGGGGAAAATTCGAAGTGGGAAAAATTTTCAAATGGGAAAATTTTCAAGTGGGAAAATTTTCAAGTGGGAAAATTTTCAAGTGGAAGAAATGTTGAAATGGGAAAATTTTCAAGTGGAAGAAATGTTGAAGTGGGAAAAATTTTGAAGTGGGGGAAAATTTTGAAGTGGGGAAAATTTTCAAGTGGGGAAATTTTCAAGTGGGGAAATTTTCGAGTGGGGAAATTTTCAAGTGGAAAAATTTTCAAGTGGAAAAATTTTCAAGTGGAAAAATTCTCAAGTGGAAAAATTTTCAAGTGGAAAAATTTTCAAGCGGAAAAATTTTCAAGTGGAAAAATTTTCAAGTGGAAAAAATTTTCAAGTGGGAACAATTTTGAAGTGGGAACGATTTTGAAGTGGGAACAATTTTGAAGTGGGAACAATTTTGAAGAGGGAAAAATTTTTGAAGTGGGGGAAAATTTTTGAAGTGGGGGTTTTGAAGTGGGGGAAAAATTTTGAAGTGGGAAGCTGCGGAATGCAATCACACAAGTCAGAATAGTATATTAGGATACAAGCGAAAAAAAGTACTTGTTGACGAGTGTGAGAGTTACAGGGCAAGCCGAAGGCGAGGTTGGAGACGATATTGTATATCGTACGATATTTTATAATACTGGTGAGAAAAAGGCGATTTTTTGCGCGTGAAGCGTACAAAAAAGTTCCCTTTTTTTCACTTGTATCATAAAAGTGGTTTTCATCCCACTGTCTGTAAACGGCGTTTGATGGACACGAAGTATCCGTAAAATCACGTTTTACAGCCAGTGGGATCCCACTGTTCTGTGGTTCCCGGTAGCTTAGTCGGTAAGAGTGCCCGGCGCGTATCTGGGAGACCCGGGTTCGATTCCCGGCTGGGTGAAGCGGAAATTTTTTCTCTCTAAATTCTAATTCTCTTAGAATT
>NW_021680540.1:21827-75399 GCF_001412515.2 Diachasma alloeum
AAGGTTCAGAAAGTGGGAACAAACAATTCCATTCGAAAATAGTAATCCAGGCCATCTCTGGGAGACATTTCCCATGCAAATTTTCATCTCCCGAACATTTTTCTGGGTTGCCTGTGAAAAATATTCAGGAGACAAAATTTTGTCTGCCAAAGATATCGGTGGATTGTATCTGAAAGACATTCTGGAAACAAAATTTCATCTCCCGTAGATCTTTCTTCATTTCCCATGAATTTTTTCTTGAAAAAAAAAATCTCCTGAAGATGAATTTTCATCTTTAGAAGATCTTTTCATGTCACCAAAAAGATCTCCCAAAAACTTTCGGAAGATTTACCCAGAAGATCTTCCGAAAAATCTTCAGAAGACGGTTTTTTTTCTACCCGGGATCCTGGGTCGAGAATAGGCTCCCAGATCCTTCGTACACAGTTCAACATCCTTCTCTCTATTCTTCATACTATGAATTGACAGGTCCGCCGGGGTGAAATAAAAACGCACCACCTTTTCGCTGGTGCACAAAGCAGCACTATTGTCAGTGCATTTATCAGTACAGCAATATACAATATCTCTGGTATCATGATGGAGTACAACGAGAGTAAAGAAAGACACTGCAGGAAAATTTTCGGCCATTTTAGATATTCCGGCCACAATCCAATGATAACCATGAAAATTCGGTTTTGTTTGTAATATCCATCGATAAAAATATCTCCTGTTTTCATTCTGATTTCCAATCGTTAGTGAATTTTCACCGCTTTGCACGGAGACCTCCTTGCTAAGCTCTCTGCGTGGTACTAAAATGCTATTTTCGCAGCCGTGTTTTGTATCACATTTATTATTCCGCGAGGAATCGTCTTTAATATCCGTGTGTCAAGTTGTCATGTCTAACCCCTGGCGTTGTCAGGTCTCTAGATGGGGTCGATGATTGTTTCTGCAGAAGTTATTATCTATAGTAAAGTTTGCACGCATATTCTGTCGAGTTTTCGGTGCCATATGCAGTTTTACGTAACCCTTGCTTAGTTATGCTAGCGAGTCATGTGCATCCAAAGAGAAAAAAACCCTAACGGACCAAGTTTAGAGTGAGGTAAGAATTGGGTAAGAATTGAATATTTCCAATAGTTCAGAGAAAGTTAAGAGTTCGTTCAGAGTTGGGGTAACGTCGGATGATCCTATGGGGTTCTCTGAACTTTTAACTGTCTTCAGAGTTAAGAGATAATTTTGGAGGGAGCTGGGAGGGGCGGAGGGGGGGGGGTTTCATGTGCTCTTTGAACTCTTAACTGTATTCAGAGTCAAGAGATGAGTTTTGGCGGAGTCTGAGAGAAGGGGAGGGGGAATTTTTGGGTGCTCTCTGAACTCTTAACTGTCTTCAGAGCTAAGAGATGAGTTTTGGCGGGTGCTGGGAGGCGGGGAGGGGGAATTTTTGGGTGCTCTCTGAACTCATAACTGTCTTCAGAGTTAAGAGATGGGTTTTGGAGGGTGCAGCGAGGCGGGGAGGGAGAATTTTTGGGTGCTCTCTGAACTGTTAACTGTGTTCAGAGTTAAGAGATGAGTTTTGGCGGAGGCTGGGAGGTGAGGAGGGGAAGTTTTTGGGTGCTCTCTGAACTCTTCACTGTCTTCAGAGATAAGAGATGAGTTTTGGCGGGTGCTGGGTGGCGGGGAGGGGGAATTTTTGAGTGTCTCTGAACTCTTAACTGTCTTCAGAGTTAAGAGATGAGTTTTGATGGGTGCTGGGAGGCGGGGAGGGGGAATTTTTGGGTGCTCTCTCAACTCTTAACTGTCTTCAGAGTTAAGAGATGAGTTTTGATGGGTGCTGGGAGGCGGGGAGGGGGAATTTTTGGGTGCTCTCTCAACTCTTAACTGTCTTCAGAGTTAAGAGTTAATTTTGGTAGGGGTTGGGAGGAGCGGAGGGGGCGTTTCATGTGTTCTCTGAACTCTTAACTGTGTTCAGAGTTAAGAGATGAGTTTTGGCGGGTGCAGGAAGGCGGGAAGCGGGAATTTTTGGGTGCTCTCTGAATTCTTAACTGTTTTCAGAGTTAAGAGATCAGTTTTGGTGGGTGCTGGAAGGGGCCGAGGGGGAGGGGTTTCATGTGCTCTCTGAACTCTTAACTGTGTTCAGAGTTAAGAGATGAGTTTTGGCAGGTGCAGGGTGGTGGCGAGGGGGAATTTTTGGGTGCTCTCTCAACTCTTAACTGTGTTCAGAGTTAAGAGATGAGTTTTGGCAGGTGCAGGGTGGTGGCGAGGGGGAATTTTTGGGTGCTCTCTCAACTCTTAACTGTGTTCAGAGTTAAGAGATGAGTTTTGGCAGGTGCAGGGTGGTGGCGAGGGGGAATTTTTGGGTGCTCTCTCAACTCTTAACTGTGTTCAGAGTTAAGAGATGAGTTTTGGCAGGTGCAGGGTGGTGGCGAGGGGGAATTTTTGGGTGCTCTCTCAACTCTTAACTGTGTTCAGAGTTAAGAGATGAGTTTTGGCAGGTGCAGGGTGGTGGCGAGGGGGAATTTTTGGGTGCTCTCTCAACTCTTAACTGTGTTCAGAGTTAAGAGATGAGTTTTGGCAGGTGCAGGGTGGTGGCGAGGGGGAATTTTTGGGTGCTCTCTCAACTCTTAACTGTGTTCAGAGTTAAGAGATGAGTTTTGGCAGGTGCAGGGTGGTGGCGAGGGGGAATTTTTGGGTGCTCTCTCAACTCTTAACTGTGTTCAGAGTTAAGAGATGAGTTTTGGCAGGTGCAGGGTGGTGGCGAGGGGGAATTTTTGGGTGCTCTCTCAACTCTTAACTGTGTTCAGAGTTAAGAGATGAGTTTTGGCAGGTGCAGGGTGGTGGCGAGGGGGAATTTTTGGGTGCTCTCTCAACTCTTAACTGTGTTCAGAGTTAAGAGATGAGTTTTGGCAGGTGCAGGGTGGTGGCGAGGGGGAATTTTTGGGTGCTCTCTCAACTCTTAACTGTGTTCAGAGTTAAGAGATGAGTTTTGGCAGGTGCAGGGTGGTGGCGAGGGGGAATTTTTGGGTGCTCTCTCAACTCTTAACTGTGTTCAGAGTTAAGAGATGAGTTTTGGCAGGTGCAGGGTGGTGGCGAGGGGGAATTTTTGGGTGCTCTCTCAACTCTTAACTGTGTTCAGAGTTAAGAGATGAGTTTTGGCAGGTGCAGGGTGGTGGCGAGGGGGAATTTTTGGGTGCTCTCTCAACTCTTAACTGTGTTCAGAGTTAAGAGCACTTCGTGAAGTTAGCAGACCAGGTTCATCAGATCGGATCGGAAAATATCCCAAAAATATGGGATTTTTATGGGCTTTTTTCTGCAGAAAAATTAAATTTTCTGCTTAAATATTTTGGCCAAAAAATGGATTATTGTGTTTGGGGTGTTAAGCTAGCAGACCAGTGGGGTCGAATCGGGATAATTCGTGTACAATGGCAAAGAATTAAATACGGGCTAATTTTCTGCAAGAAAATAGTTTCATTTTTTCGGAATTTTCCCCGAATTTTCAAGGGCGTCAAATGGGGGTCAAATGAGGGTAGGGGCAAAACGGATTTCTCAGACCCTAGCATCGCTAGACATGTTCGCGGGAATATATGCTCCTATTTGACGTCCATTCTAAATTTTCTGCTTAAATATTTTGGCCAAAAAAATCGTTTTTTGAATTTGGGATGTTGAGCTAGCAGACCAATGGGGTCGAATCGGGATAATTCGCGCGCAATTCGACACCTATTTGACGTTTTTAAAAATTCGGGGAATATTCCGGAACAATGAAAATATTTTATTGCAGAAAATTAGCCCGTAAAAAGCCCGTATTTTTTAGATTTTTGCCGACCTGCTCTGATGACCCTGGTCTGCTAACTTTACGGGACTCTCTTAACTCTGAACACAGTTAAGAGTTCAGAGAGCACCCAAAAATTCCCTCTCGCCGACTCCCTGCACCAGCCAAAACTCGTCTCTTATCTCTGAACGCAGTTAAGAGTTCAGAGAGCACCCAAAAATTCCCCTCGCCGCCTCCCAGCACCCGCCAAAACTCGTCTCTTAACTCTGAAGACAATTCAGAATTCAGAGAGAACCCAAAAATTCCCCCTCCCCGCCTCCCTGCACCCGCCAAAACTCATCTCTTAACTCTGAACACAGTTAAGAGTTCAGAGAGCACCCAAAAATGCCCCCTCTCCGCCTCCCAGCACCCACCAAAACTCATCTCTTAACTCTGAACACAGTTAAGAGTTCAGAGAGCACCCAAAAATTGCCCCTCCCCGCCTCGCTGCACCCACTAAAACTGATCTCTTAACTCTGAAAACAGTTAACAGTTCAGAGAGCATATGAAACCCTCCCACCCCGCCTCCTAGCACCCGACAAAACTCAGCTCTTAACTCTGAAGACAGTTAAGAGTTCAGAGAGCACCCAAAAATTCCCCCTCCCCGCCTCCCTGCACCCACCATACCTCATCTCTTACCTCTGAAAACAGTTAAAAGTTCAGAAAGCACCCAAAAATTCCGCCTCCCCGCCTCCCAGCATCCGCCAAAACTCATCTCTTAACTCTGAAGACAGTTAAGAGTTCAGAGAACACCATAAAATTCCCCCTCCCCGCCTTCCAGCAATCACCAAAACTCAGCTCTTAACTCTGAAGACAGTTAAGAGTTCAGAGAGCACCCAAAAATTCCCCCTCCCCGCCTCCGAGCACTCACCAAAACTTATCTCTTAACCCTAAAGACAGTTAAGAGTTCAGAGAGCACCCAAAAATTCCCCCTCCCCGCCTCCCTGCACCCGCCAAAACTCATATTGGATTATTGCGTTTAATTCTTTATTTCAAATGACGGTTACAAAAACGAATCGACGTGGACGGCGCCAGAGAGTCACCCGAGAGTCTACATAAACATAAACAATATTTTCTGAGGAAGAAAGAGCAGAGGGGTCTTTCATTAGGTGATGAATTTTCTTTTGGTCTTTGTGACTAGCTTTTAGTCTTCTGGAGAGATCCGTGGAGTACAGACGTTTCTTCCTCGTGCCATTTTAAAGAATAAAAGATTTCAAGTTTAATCCACTGCATTGAGTACTCATTTATATATCCCACTACCAATAACTCATTTCTTAACTCTGAAGACAGTTAAGAATTCATGGAGCATCCAAAAATTCCTCCTTCCCGCCTCCCAGCACCCGCCAAAACTCATCTCTTAACCCCGAACTCAGTTAAGAGTTCAGAGAGCACATGAAACCCCCCCTCCACCCCTCCCAGCCCCAACCAAAATTAACTCTTAACTCTGAAGACAATTAAGAGTTCAGAGAATCCCACAGGATCATCCGACATTACCCCAACTCTGAACCAACTCTTAAATTTCTCTGAACTACTGGAAATATGCACGAATTCAACTCTTCTAAAAAAGAGGAAAAAGAGGAGGGGAATATGCAAGGGAATATGCAAGAGTTCTACTATTAACTTGGTCCGCTAGGGCTTAAGAAGTGAGTAAAATAAGTCAAATTCAATTGTATTACACTGTTAAAAACTTTTGGCTGCAATTTTCGGTAAATTTCCTGGAAATTTCTATAGAGTGACGGTTTCCCTGGAATTTCAAAATATTCTCTCGTTAAAAATTGACAATTTATTGGAGAATCAATAAGAACTTTGAATTTCAGTTTAATTGTTCCATGAGAATTGATCGAAATCCGGGACATTCAGACAAATATATTGCTAAACTTTCAATTGATTGAGAATTAATCATAATTTGATACTGAATATTCATATTTTAATTGAACACTCGAATAAGTTGGAAAACTCTCGTGTTCTTGCTGCTCGGTACATTAAAATTTCATTGAATTTTCAGAACAATTTGAAATTTCTTGATTTTTCCCCCTTTAATCGAATTTAATGTCGCACTTCTGAGAATTATTTACTACTAAACTATCTGTTTTCTTCAACAGCATAGATATTATAACAGATGGACTATGGATGCAAGACGATTTCAGCATCTCCGTTAGACCTAATTTACCTCAATTTTCCAAGAGAAACTGGTGTCACCCAGGCAAAATTAAAAAAGCACATCTTTTAGTAACGCTGATTAAATAGTGTTTAACTGAATCAGTCAACAAATTGTAAATCATTACTATGTTAAGAGACACATACCACTGATGCCAAAAGGTCGATATCAAATGGGAGGGGCGAAGGGAGTGATCATAAGGGTGAGATGGAAGAAGCGCATGGGAAGATTATAAAAATGAACGGCAAGAGACGAGTGAATTGATGACAAGGGT
Source organism: Diachasma alloeum (assembly GCF_001412515.2). Lineage (NCBI taxonomy): Eukaryota > Metazoa > Arthropoda > Insecta > Hymenoptera > Braconidae > Diachasma > Diachasma alloeum. Next base: position 28,035 of record NW_021680540.1, read on the forward strand.
CAAGTGGACGCAACGAGTGGTTTTACTCCACAAGTGGAATGGAGAGATCGCAAGGGTGACATGGGAGGGACGAGTAGGAAGAGACAAGGTTCAAACGGCAGAACGAGTCCACAATGTGAACTATTGCTGAGAATCATCAAATAATGATGATATAAATAAGATGTAAATAAAATTTTCTGAAATATTGTCCAAGATTAACCTAAAGTTCATCTAAATTACAATTTCTATTAAATTTATTTTATAACTCGTTCTTCAGTATTTCTATGACAGAATCATGAATTTAAGAAATTGGGTTTTAATTCTTGAATTCTATCAAAATTTCCAGAAGCTCCTTGAATTCCCTCGAAATTCCCAGAAACTTCCTGCTTTCCCTCGGAAATTCTAGAAAGTCCTTGAATTCTCTCGAAATTTTTATACACTACCTGAATTTTCTAGAAATTATTTAGAATTGTCCAGAAATTTTCATTTTGCTCGCTGAAGAATGTGAAAATCTTGAATGTTCTAAAATTTCCTCGAAGATCCAAGGCTTTGATCGAATTTTTTGGAAAAACTTGGAATTTTTCAGAACACAGCTGAATGTTTCCCAATTTTTCAAAAAACACCGAAATTTTTTAGAAGAACCCGAATTTTTCTAAGAACCCGAGGACTTTGCAGGAAATGCTAAAAATTGCAAGAAAATGTGTCATAACAGACATGGAAATAATTTGTTTCATAATAACTACCGTTGAACATTCTCAAGTTTCCCCGAAAGATCTAGAAATTTCATACATCGTTAGGGAAACTGAGTTTTTTTCATCTCTGAAGAGCATTCCATCCTTTTCTACAAAATTCGAGAAACTTCCAAAACGGTGTTGAAATTTCTAGAACTTTCTACGTTTCACCCCCTCAGGGGTTGATTTTCACAAAAAGAAAAAACATATTTCGATTAATTTCAAAAGAGGAATCTACACACGAAGTTTCAAGTCTCTAACTTGAGCGGTTTTCGAAATCGCCTAAAAATATTTTTCACCCATTTTTCACCCCCGTAGAAAAAAAAATTCATTCCTTTAGGATGAATTTCCAAAAACCCTTTCTTAGTGGGTACTTATGTCACTAAGGTAAAAGCTCATGGTCGTAGCTCTAGTAGTTTTGGCTATGCGTTGATACCTAAGTCCCGTGAAAACGGACTTCTGTTTTACATATAAGATGAAGAAATGCATGACATGATAATACAATGATAATAAAAATGATAATAGAATGATAATAAATGATGATAGAAATGATAATAGAATGATAATAAATGATAATAGAAATGATAATAAAAATTGATATTTCCAACATTAATTTCAAGCGTCAAACCGTCGGCAATATTTTGTTTCGCTAGCTTCCCAATACGGAAACAATTATCCTCAGTTTTCTCCCCTTCGACTAGAATACTCAATGACGCTGAAGCAACTTAACTAAAAAACTTTTTACAACAGAAATGAAAAAAATTGTTCTATAAGAGTTTTTTCCATGCAATGTTTTGGCACTACCTGTCTCCCTCCTAGCGTGATATGGAACTGACAGTTCTCATACTTGATATAACACCGTATGTGTAACTCTGTAGGCGAAACAAATGACCAACTGGTACCTGGTATTCTCGTGCTTACTGGAAACGAATTCACGCCGTCTCTATAGTGGCATCATCCATTCTTACCGTTGAGCTCGTAACTCATTTGTTATTCTTCTTAGCGTGAAAACGGTAACTCTACAACTGCACCTTTTACAAGCCTACCGATGAACAACCCTATCAAATACAAGTCTACCTGTACAACTGCACCTTTTACATGCCTACCAAGCGACATCCCAAGCCAAACGATTTGAATTTTTACAATTCTACCGAGAGGACATCATTACCCGCTAGTTTTAGAAATTTACGGCCCCACCGAGGAACAAATCTATCAGAGAGCGAGTCGATCTGGTCATGACTCATTCCTGTACAACTGCACCTTTTGACGAACCAACACATATATAACCGCCACCGCACAGATCTACCGCGTTACAGACATACCGACTTAAACATGTATAACTGCAACTTGCAACATGACTATCCATGAATTTTACATTCGTGACGTCACTACCCATACATAATCCCACCGACCGTCATCACTACCTATTTTTATCCCCACCGGAAATACACCCCTACCGATATGAGTGTAGCAATATACATTTTTTTTTCCTATCCATATCGATAGGACTGTATTTCCGGTAGGGATGTATTCCCGGTGGGGATAAGAATTAGTAGTGATGACTGCCGGTGGGGTTATGTATGGATAGTAATGTCACGAATGCAAACTTCATGGGCAGGCTTATCACAAGATGCAGCTGTACAGGTAGACTTATATTGGATAGAGTTATTCGTCGGCAGACCTGTAAAAGGTGTAATTGTGCAGTTGCCTTGCGACGAAGATATATATGTCTGTTCGAATAATGACGGTATTTTTTCAAATAAATAGAATATGAAATACTGAAAAAATATCCCATACCAGAACATAATATAATTTCAGAAAAAGTATATTTAAAAAAATATTAGACTATAGAATATTCACTCATTTCGGGGATAATTGCATGAATAATAGCGATTTTCGGTTATTTTCAATAATTGTACCACTGAAAAAAATAATAACCAGCGAACTACGGCGAACGACAAACTTTAATTGGCGCCAAAACTTTTTTCATTTTATTGACAATTTTTGGTGAAAATTTCCAAATTAAAAAAAAATAGCTTTTCTAGTAATTAACGATTGAAAAAAAAACGTTTTCTCGTATTAACCCCGTCAAACTAAAGATAAAGTTATGTATGATGTCTCATTTTGAAGGGTTTTTCATGTTCTTTGAGTGTGCCAAGGGGCGATTTGATAGCTGGAAACCCCGCAGAAATATTGAGGCCAATTAAAAAGAATTTTTTTTTGACAAAAACTAGCCATTTGTTAAAAATTATAATTCCCTCAATTATCAATACTTTTCAATTTTTTTTTCTTCAAAATTTTTGTCTAATCGTCATCTCTAAATATCTCTATAAATACCAGGCTGGAGGCTTTCGGGCGATGGTCAGTTGCAAACCCCTTGCAGCTAATCACGTTAAAAAAATATTTTTTTTTTATAATAAAACAGTTTATTTTCAATCTTTGTAATCGTTTTTATTCTATTGAGATGTTTTCTTTAGGAATTCGCCTAAACTTTTCATGCTGTTTTGCATAATGTTTTATCAAAGGAGAGAGAAAATAGAGTGAGAACAAAATGACGAAATTTATTGCCAGGAATTTCTATAGAACATGTCGGTAGAATAAGTTGCATAGAAAGATCAATTTTTATTGACGTTTCCTATAAGATAGTTTTCATTATTAAGCCTTTTCTACCATTAAAAAATCGCAGGAAATGTGCGAAATTGTCTTGCGGGTTCGGTCGATTTTCCTATTAAATTTTTCGTGGGAGCAATATGAGTCGAGGATGAGCTGAACACATTCTTCCTAAAGGTTTTGTCGTGACCTTGCAGACATTCAAGACACCTGAAAAAAATGGTGAAGGGCAAGAATGGAATGATTTAATTAAGAGTTCGTTCATATCGTCATATATTTCACAGATTTAGCACCCTGTTGGTACTAGAGATGTTAAAAGGACCGTCATGTTCCCGTAAACGGTCAAGTTTGACGTAAATGACCGGTTTTCAACCGTGTTCTGACCCTGGCCGGATTTTGTATGTAAAATGACCGTCACAGTTGAACTACGTCAGAGACGAGTCAAAATGACCAAAAATTGTGTCTACAGTTGTAAATTCACTGGCATTTTTATTTCGGTCATTTTTTGACATTTTTCAAGGGTTCCATCGGAAAAAATTTTAATAGCATTGAATTATTATCATTTAAGGTAAATGTTCATTAACAATAAACTCAAATATCAAAGCAATGCTGTTAATAATACATTTATCATAAATTCAGCCAATCAATGACTGAGAATTAAGTGTATTTATTCATATATCTCATTTAGTGTACCGATACAACTTACGAAATGAATAAAATAGACATGGAAGAAAATGTTTCAATGCTGCGAACACGAGTTGTTGAGCTGACCGGTGGTGGACGAACTAACTGCAAAAACCGGAGTTAGTCGAGATTGGGACGTAAAAGCTTACGCCACGAATCTGACTAATCAGACTCTAGTGGAAATTTCATTGCGCAGAAACGTAAGTTGGCGTAAGTTGGCGCGCGACATTGCCTTTCGCAGCGATGTACCTCAGAAAGGTACGCAGCAGGGTCGTTGAGACAGGGCTGCGCGGGGTTTATGCGGGATGGGCTTATCTGTGTCCGCCCTAACCTCAAGTCCCGTCAATTAAGAATTCACATTCTTCAGAAAATGCGTATTAATTCCAATCAATTATTGAAGGATTAACGATTTGTTAGTGAATCATAATCTCTCGCAACTAATTGATAATTATTATTATCGATAAAATGAAATAGTATATTGTGCCCCTAGGGAGTAAAAGTATTTTCTGACGAATGTGGTTATAACCCTCGCCTTCGGCTCGGGTTATAACGTCACATTCGTCAGAAAATACTTTTACTGCCGTGTGGCACACGATATTTTATGCCTCGAGGACTGAAAACCGCGATTTAACCGAGCGAAGGGAGGTTAGAATCGCGGTTTTCCGTCCCTAGAGGCATAAAAAAATGAGAGCGCACCGCGTCAGTGTCGCCTAGGGTTCCAGCAGCGACCTAGCCGCGCAGTACGGCACACTGATAGAACGGATTAGTTTTTTGTTAACGAATGGATTTTGGTTGGAGGTTAGGGTCTATTCGGTCCTACCAAATGTCCATTCGTTAATAGTTAACGAATCTCGTTTGGAATAAATGAATCGTTCTATCAGTGTAATGCACTCCGTGCGTGAATGTCGCTCCAACAGACAATGTGGCACAGCCTCACAATTTTTACTAGGGGATAGTCAGAAATAAGCCTAGCGATAATACATGGAGAGAAAAATATATGACAATCCCGTGCAAGGCCCTTCAAAAATTAGCGTGCTACACTAGCAGCGGAACTAAATAGGGATCATCAAAAAATTTAGATGGTCCATCCAAAAATTGGCATGTAGCACGCTAATCTTCGAATATCTTACGGTACTTTTACGTGCGATTTCCTTAAAAATTCGGGTGCACACTAATTTTTACTAGAATTTTATCTCCGTGAACTAGTGACTCAATCTAGTGATGACAGAGACCCAAGACCAATGGCCCCGTTCTCAACTAGTACTCGAAAATTGAGGGTCACCTATATAGATGGAAATTGACGGTCAAAATTTATGCGGTCATTTCCTGCTTACAGCCAATCGTCATTTCTTTTTCCGACCATATAGTTAGATTCTCGGCGCAGTAATTACCAGTCAGGATGGTGGTCATTGACGGTCATTTATGTCACTAATATCGCTAGTTGATACCTACTTCTGGTAGGAGTTAGTGCCTGGGTACTGCTCAGATTCTGCCCATTAAGTTCTGAGTTAAATTAATTTTCTAATGAAGTGCTACAATTTATCCAAACCACAGATCGAAAGGTGGCGTACAAGGAGTTAACGAGACGATAGCAGTACCGTAAAAAAAGAAAATGATGTTTTCAATACCTGGAAAATGTCAAGAAATGGTCAATATATCTTTTGCACGCACCACATCTACTTTACGTTTCCAAAACTCTGCAAGCACAGGATGTAGAATCCTCCAGCTGTCAAATGCATTGGCTTTATGCTACGCATTAACATGATGTATATCAATTTTCTTGTTTCGAGAGATAGCTCAAACCAATTGCAATTGTAACTAGAAGAAAGTTTGATGAAAATAACTTCATACATATTTCTACTTCTTCACATTGGACGATATATACGTTTCCTCTAATACTCGACTACTGTGGTCATATATTTCTTGACCTGGAATACTGACGAAGAGCAAATGCATTATTTGTGCACCACCGTACAAGGCAAATCTTATTAGTTCAGCTGGGTCGCCCAATTTCAAAATTATCTGGAATTATCGGATTTCAAATGTCTAGACGTGATAACAGTGGCTCGTCACAGTTGACCAGAGCTGGGTAAAATACTATTTAAAATATTTGCAACTGATTAGCATTTCAGAGTCATCAAAAATAACAAGTAATATAGTATTGGATATTTGGAATTAGAGAAAGGCTATTTGAAATAGTTGAAATTAATTCTTGAAATGGTTTGTATTTTACTATTGGAAATTAGATAAATTAATTTTATTCAACTATTGTCCGAGTGTATTCCTCCTGTTTAATATTCACACTCAATATGTGTTGATTGAGGTTTTTATTGTGAAAAACAATTTTTTCTACTTCACACCCAATGCAATTCCAAATAGTATTTCTGTGAGTTGAACTATTTACAATAAATTTCCACTCAATTTCCATGAAATTGTGCCCAGCTCTGCGACTGACTACATACTTCGATGCCTGTCAAACTGACTAATATCATGCTAACTAAAACTATGAAGCCATACATCATTGTGAATGTTGATTCAATAGAATCTGCCAATCTATACAATAACAATCGTTATAAGAATCATTTTCGCTGGGTTCTATGAAGAAAAATGTTGAGGTTATTCGCACTCACTAGTGACGTTTATGATTCACGATTCGAGGCCCCTATCTTATTACACAGGACTCGTGCCCCAAAATGGGCCGAGAAACATGAGGTCTGCTAGGGGTCTGCGAGTAAGTCGAAAATGGGATTCGAGTCGGGTTCTCATAACGAGGTTGAATTGAATTCTCGCACTTGTGCGGGAACTCGACAGACATGAAAAACTTATTGCTTATTGAGTTTTTGAATTCCCGACACCAACATAAAATTCTAAAACAATCGTGTACTCATCAACAACAAATTTACTATATTTTTACTCTATTATGATAATTTGGATGAATTAAATAAAATTGTCTTCCTGCAGAATACTTTGTGAGTGCTCAGAGAATTTATTTCACAGCTACTGTTTCATACCTTAGAGCAGAAATATTCATCAACCTCTCACGTACGGGACGATCAGCAGTCAGATTCTTCCAACGGCCGGGCGGTAGATGGACATAGCTTGTATTAAATCGGTATGACATATGGACCCCGGCCGCTAGGACGAGAGGTGAGGTCGGTATAGGATATAGAGTCCATACGTGCACACAAAAAACCTAAACGTAAATTACGTTTAAGAAGTCGTCTTTTACGCTTGAAGTTGAAGCGTAAGTTACGATCAAAATCGCCGTAAATTACGATTACATAAACATAATTCGCGACGATTATGAGCGTAATTTTCGATGGCGAAATCGTAAATTACGACGATTATAAATCGTAATTTACGGCAATTATAAATCGTAATTTACGGCAATTATAAACGTAAATTACGTTTTAATAAACGTAAAATACGCTTTGTTTAGGCGTAATTTATGTTTTTGTTTTGACCGTAGAATACGCTTTTTAAAAGCCTAAATTCCGATTTTCATAACGGGAAAAAGCCACCAGACATCATATTGACATTAAGTGTAAATTATGTTTATCAAAACATAATTTACGTTTAAGTTTTTTTGTGTGTGAGCTAATCCTCGATCACTGGCTCCATGAGCGCGGCGCCACCCGTTTTCGTTTTTTTCAAATATTTTAGCATATTTCTCGACTTTTAAAAAATTTGAAAATTGGAGTTCTTAGTTCAATTCTTCTATTAAGCGTTGGCGTCGTCCGTTCTTTCAAGGCAAATTTATTCAGCTAAAAAAAGAAAAAAAAACGTCGAACGGATGAAAAAGCTGCACGCCGCCCGGTGCGAGTGACTCCCTGCCGACTCCTCGAGCGACAGTGTTGCTACAGTCACTGCCACACTAGAAATGCACACATAGCGGTAATTGCCAAGGTGGCAACAGGGCACTCGGCTTCAATGGGGAAACGCCCATTCCCACCTCTTGTGGGAATGGGCGTTTCCCCCACTCCGCAGTCACTCGGGTAGACCGGGCGTACAAGCGCTCGTGGGGTTACGATTCTTCGCAACAGTCAGTGCCGTAATTGGGGGGGCTTCATTCCAATTCAAATTTCGCCACAACGATTCTGATTTTATTTAGCATAACATCAAATTATATATTCATTCGTATTCAAATATTATTATCGATATTTCAAGGTACAGTAATAAATAATATTTCTTCACGATAACATCTATATTTTTTATTCAAACGTTTCTCGCTGTCAACACAATTATTGCAGAAAAATTATCCATGCAAAGCGATCTTCTAAATAATTTTATCTCGATCATTCAGGTCCAAATCCGTGATATTTTTCGAAGCACGTGACCCGGCAAACCGGGATATGGCATTGGAGGCATTGGAAGGAAGTGTGAACATAGTGTCCTTTCATTGTCCTCTTCTTCTCCTTTGCACATAATGTACAACATTTCTGGTGACCATCAAATTTCACTATTGAATGTGATGCAGGATTTTTAGCAAATGAATCATCAATTTTAGTCTTATCATTCCTAATTTGACTACTAAAATTACCGATTAATTGAGGAACCAATCGTTTTCTGAATTCCAATTGACTTATCTGATTATCTCCACTGCCATTACGAAGTATATGACTATTTACAACGCACACTTCCAGAACAAAATATAAATAATATTTCCACCATTTATGCGATTGACGAGACACATTGTAATATTTTATTTTCTGATCTGCCAGATCCACTCCTCCCATATTTTCATTATATTTAGCAATGGGTAGGGGGCAGGAGATTTCAATGAATTAGTGCTGTTTACTACACCATTCCTCCACTGCCCCTCTTCCCTCCTACCAACCCCTATGAACCCAATCCCTTCCTACAGAAAGAATTTTCCCCCAAAGAATTTTCGCAAGTTTTAGCTTCAATGAAAAAGCAGTCTTCCCCAGGCCTGGACAAAATTGATTATGTAATAATTAGCAAGCTACCCCCAGAATACAAAAACTTCCTCCTTAACATATTTAATGAACTCCTCAACTCCGGCTAATTTCCAGACTCATGGAGACAATTCCTCATTTTTCTTCTCCCAAAATCATCTAATAAATTCCGCCGGATAGCTCTCGCTTCTTGTTTCTTCAAACTATACGAAAAAAACGTCTCAAATAGACTCACTTAGTGGCTTGAATTTCAAAATATTCTCACTAATACTCAATTTGGATTTTAAAAAATGCGCTCTTGTGCAGATAACTTAGCGATTCTCTCCACTGAAGTTCTCACAGTATTCGCATCCAATCAATTCACTGCTTGCATGTTTGTTGACATAAATGGAGCATTTGATCATGTGGATCCCTTCAAACTCTATGAAGACCTAGCTTGGTTAGGTATTCCCCCAAAAATAGCTAATTTCATCTATTTCCTCCTTGCCTACTGACAATCTTACTTTGTGATATAAGGAAACCTCGAAGGTTCTTATCCAATGAATATAGGTACAGGTCGGAGCTCTGCATTTAGCCCCATACTCTTCAACCTCTACCTTGCCAACCTCCTTTCTCCATAGAAACTCAAAGCAGACTCCATATCGTTAAGGTATGATCATGAAGAATAAAGACCAGGAGGCCGAACTAGCGTTTTCCGATCCGAGACCATACTCGGGGTAATGAAGTGTTATACACGGAGAAAAAATTCAAGTAAAAATTACTATGCTAGCCGAATAATGGTGTAGCATTCTTCCTTTCTAGTTTATTTTATCAAGACAATTGAAAAAAAACTAAAATGTCAACAAGAAAAATTCTTGTCTCACTTATCAAATTTTATTTAGTAGCATGGTAATTTATTCCAGGTCAATCGATTTTATACCCCTGTCGAATAAAAAAAGTTACCCGGAAAACAAAAAATAAAAGATCCTTCAATGTTATTTATTAATTTTCCAATAATTTTTATTGAGTTGATACTTTCATTTTTTGTCTTGTGAGACAGATGAATTTTTACTCTTCCATCCATTTAAAATGTGACAGAAAAATACACGATTTTTGCTAAGCTGCGCATGCAATTTTTACCATGCTGCACATTAGAAAATCATCCGACCGTCGGGTAAGCGTCCGTCGATCATCTCCGATTTTATTCACGACCTTTCGGCCTCGGAAATGTCCGAGCACCCCCGAAAATGCACGTATAAAAACCGTTGGTTATTCGCAGTGCGTACCGTGTGAGGATTAAGTGGACGCTGCAAATTTTTGCTTTATTTACCAAAATAATTGGTGAAATCCTAATAAACTTCGACGTAAGTATAATTATTGTTTTCTTCTTTTTCTTCAATTATTTTTTTCAATTTTTTTGCCATGAAACAGATCTAAGCACGTGGTTATTGGCATGGCGAAAAATTGCGTTATTAATTAGGTTAAACACGTGGTTTCATCTCCATAAATCGCAACACTGTTTGTCCTGTGCATCGTTTGTATTTGTTTCTTTTTTTTACAGAAAGTTATCAATATGGTAAGGGCTTTATTTACACATTTATTTTCTTTCTCCATACGGATGGTATACATAAATCATACAAAATTATCTTTTCATTTTTGACTGAGTCCTGGATCCTCTTCTCGCATGCTTTTTGTAGTCTCTCGTTGGTAATCTAAAAAGTAGATATCCTAGTTGTTTCTGACTTGAAATTATTTCCAGGCTGATCCTGCATACTTCAATCACCCACGTATTACCAACAATGTAAGTAGGAAGTGAATTGATTGAAAAACAAATTTTAGTCCTGTTTCTAACCTGAATTTTTTTTTGTCTTACAGCCAATTTATCAATTACTGCTTGACAGTACTGACGGGAAGACTATCATAGCTGCATACAGGAACGATGGAAGTCTATCGAAAAATACTCGATGTTTGCTGACTCGCCTGGTCATCGCACAGGAGAAAGATCGACAGTTCAGGGACGTTTTTCGACAAGAAGGAATTACCTACTTGAGACAATTCAAGTATGTATCTACTAATTATTGGTAATTATAATCTATCTGTGAGTTGCAATTATAAATATTAATTTTATTTGCAGGATAACGTCTGCTAAGTTCACCACTTGGGCCACACAGATTGCAGAAGTGTTCATTGGTGAAAGCGTTTTCGTCTATTATACTCCATTCCGGATGGAAAATGGAATTAAAATAGACCCAACAGGACTTCTATATGAACACTACCATTACACCAAGAAGAAGTTAAGGAAGAAAAACCTACTTCAGCAAGTTGCACCACGGCGAAACGCTCCAGTAGCTGCCCCTGAAGTCCCAGGTTAGATTTATTAGGATTAAGGCCAGGGTGTATTATTTTTAGCATGGTATCGCCATTGTTTTTTCAATTTTTTGAGGGAAACCGTACACTCCAAAAAATTCTTCACTGCCCTCCACATAGGCAACAAATGAACAAAAAACTCTCTTTGGCGAGATTCGTCATATTTTTTAGAATTTTTCAATTCCACTTTTATCATCAACTGGCCATAATTTGCAACGTAAAATTGGAAATACACATGAGACATCCAGCTGTCATTTCTATGGGGAATTGATGTGTGTGAAGTTGTACGATTATCTTTGCACAGATTACACCTCGAATGACAGTTTGATGCCTTAAAGTGTATTTTCCATTTTACGTCGTTAATTATCGCTGTTTTGTAGTAAAAGTGTAATGGAAAAATTCCTAAAAATATTGCGAATCTTGCTAAAGAGAGTTTTTGGTTACTTATTGTCTATGTGCAGTACACCAGAGGATTTTTGCTGAGTGCATGATTTCCCCTCATAATGCTGGATGACAGATTGTAGATAACGTATGAAAGATAATACACCCGGGCCTTAATTAACATATTTCGGATTTAATTCTGAGGAAATTTTGAGTTTTTTTTTCTGTTTAATTATCACCTGGATAAACTATGAAGAATTTTTGATAATTAAACCTCAAATCGTGTTTCTATAGTTGGTGCCACTGAAGGCAAGGAATGGCTGAATGCACATACGTCTCCAGAAGACAGGGTGAAATTTAACTGGGAAATATCTCGTCCAGCACGTCACGAGTTATTGGAAACCGGTTGCTCTGTGCACGACTATTACCAAGACTTGCCGTGCTTAAAGATCCAGTTAGGGGTTGAATTGGTAAGTGCTTTCATAACAATTAAATAATCAAAAGTTGATCAGAAATATGAATTAAATTATTTTCTTCCTCTGTAGCTTCTGTCAGACTTTGATCATTTATACCCCAATCGACAAAACGAGTTCTTCGACAAATGGGAGACTGTGAGGAATCGTGTGTTGGAGGAGTTAAAGAAGTGCAAGAGTATTCCCGAAGCTGACAGAGTGTTGTTGAGTGCAGAGGACTTATTACAGCGTACGTTGGTTCAACTCTCTGTCTCCTTTCTTTACCCCCCCCCCTCTTCTCTGTATCTGCCTTCTTTGCTTAGCAGCAAAATTCCCTCACTATCTCTTTCGTTTCCTTATTTTTTCATGTTTTGCTCTCGTTTTTTTTCGATCAGTCTCTCTCAATTGATCCGATTGAGTTTAATTGATAATATAGAATTGAATTCTGCTTTTAGATAACCTAGACACTCTCATTCTCTATCTCCTCCCTGCCCTACTCTCCAATCCACCTGCAAAACGTCGACGAGATCAGGCAGTACCTAAAATTTCATTTAGAGAAAAACAAGACTCTTTTATACTCCACGTTGAGGTAACTATCGACTTCATAATTGTTTTGTGCGAGTCTGTTGAAACGTTATTCTTTTCAGACGCCAGACAATATTCAGCCAGCTATAGAACGACAGTTGGGAATTCTCCGCGCTGCAAACTTGACTCTTCAGCCATTGCCAGTCATCGTGGGTCCCCTAGCCAATGTAGAAAGTATTTATGTGTACATTAATGACACAGTGGGCAATCCAACGATCTACACTGTGGATTCAATTTTGCACGCGATTGATGTTACTCTGAAAATCTTCTTCGCCCTGAAATGCTCATATCCAGTCCGTTCATCTTGCGTCTGGATGTTTCTTCAGAAGGCTTTTTACGACATTCATCGCCCCAAAGACAAATTCAGCAGAGAAACACTGGTACTGATAGGTAAAATTTCAAGTTGGCTTACCAGAAATAACGAAAACGAAGCACCGAATAACTTGTAATCCTAAACTTAGTGTCTGAAGTTTGTTTCTCTTGATTCTCGTTTTTATTTGTCTCCTCGTGTATCATACGATAAGAACATGGATACGCACGAGAGATTTTACTGTGATATATGTAAGTTGAGCGGTTTCGAATGTAAAAAATATTTACATCACTTGAAATTAATTCATCCTGCGTTGATGAAATTTAGATGTGGCTCCGCAAACTGTCTCAGGACGTTCACGACTATAGGGTCACTCCGATGTCATATTTACAATAAACATTCAAATCCTGGCGTGATTAAAATCAGGAAAAAAACACGATTAAGAGGGCAGGGGGAAAATTTGTTAATTCAAAATGAAGCTGTGCTTCACGAGGTAGAAGTAACTGTAGTTCAACCCATTAGTTCAGACCCAGAAAATGTGATCGAAACAGTCAGATCAGGACAATTGCCTAATAATTCAAATTCTGCTGTGATGCTCGCCGCTAAATTTTTCCATTACCCCGATGTTAGCAGAAATAGGTCACTTGAAGTAATAAATGAAACGGCAACTTTCGTGGAGTGTGAAGTTAACAAATTGAAGACTGATTTGTTAAATTCTATTTCGAATGAAGATGTAACTATTAGGCAGAAAATCGAGGAGGTTTTTCAAAAGCGCGAGGACCCTTTCATTAACCTCACATCAGAGCACATGTGCTTCCAAAATTTTGAGAATCAAAATACATTCATCCCTCCCATAGCGTACTCATTAGGTCAAAGAGATGAATTTTTCCGAAGAAGAAATCGTCACAAATTGGTGATGCACCCGACAACAGCGCAATTCATACCCTTAAGTTCCGTGTTAAAACTCTTCTTCGAGCTGCCTAACGTTTTACAGGAGACAATGGATTATATGGAAAGACTAAAACATCAGACATCGATTTTCTCCAATTTCATTCAGGGAGAACTTTGGAAAAAATTGAGTGCCAATGATGGGAACAAAATAGTTTTTCCTCTCATAATTTATTTTGATGATTATGAGAACAACAATCCCTTAGGTTCTCATCGAGGGATTTCGAAATGCGGTGCCATTTATGCTTTGATACCGTGCTTACCACCTCGTTTCGCATCAAAAGTCGAAAATATTTTCCTAATGGTTTTATTCAACTCGCTAGATCGGAAATATTTCCAGGATAAAATAATTTTTTCCAAAATTAAAACAGAATTAGCATTTTTAGAGACTGTAGGGATTAATGTGTCTTCAGGAACCAATCAATACACGATTTATTTCAGGCTAGCTTTAGTTAGTGGCGATAATTTAGGTGTGCACTATATGCTGGGCTTTACAGAAGCATTCAGTCAAGCTAAATTCTGTCGATTTTGTCTGACCAACAAGAGGGATATAAATCAAATTTTCAATGAAAATGACTGTGAACTGCGCTCGAAACAAACCTATGATTTTGATGTTGCAAAAAACGATAAGAAAACTACCGGTATCGAGGGAGAATCCGTTTTGTATGGTGTAGGCGGTTTTCACCCTCTCGTCAATCTATATGTGGACGTCGTACATGATCTGTTGGAAGGAATATGTCGTTATGACATCGCTCTCATTGTCCATTACTTTATAAAAGATAAAAAATTCACTTTAATTCAATTAAACAATCTCATACGCGCATTTGATTACGGTATAATCACGAACAAACCCCCAGAAATCACGCCTGCCCACTTAAAAAAACAAAGTATTACATTGTCTGCATCTGAGATGCTCACTCTAGTCCGTTCCTTACCCCTAATCATTGGTCATCTGATTACTGATGATGAACCGGTCTGGCAATTGCTTCTAGAAATGAAAGACCTAATTGACATCGTAACGAGCTATGATCTTCCTTACGGTTCTGACCAAATCCTCGGGGTAAAAATAACTCAATATTTGACATTGTTAACTTCGATATTCCCCAATTCTATGAAACCCAAACACCACTTCCTTTTGCATTACCCACGAGTACTTCGCTTATGCGGCCCTCTGTGGAAAATTAGCACGATCAGGTGTGAAGCGAAGCACAGAGACGGAAAGATTACGTCTCGGACCGCAATCTGTCGGGTAAATATTTGCAGGACCATAGCCATTAAGCATCAGCTCCAACTTAATTATAGATTTTTGAAAAAAGAAACACCCCCTGAACTGATTCATGACGCAGACAAAGTCGAAGAGAGAGAAGTAGGAGGATTCGATGGCATCAGTGAGCTACTAAATCTTGAACCTTTCTGTAATAAGTCGCTCAATTCAAAAGTCCAATTGATCAAAAAAATAATTTTCCGTGGCACCCACATTCAAATTGGGCATATCTGCGTAGTTCCTGGAGAAGATGGGCCTGATTTTTACGATATACAACACATCATTGTCAAGGATAATGAGTTTTTCTTCATTGTAAAAAAATTCATTTATGTGTTTCTTGATGAACACAACAAATCGTTTGCACTCTGCAGTGAACAATATATTATGGATATTCTTCGCTCTATCGATTTAAATGGATGTAGAGTGACGAATTTAGTTAAGACGCTCCAAGGTAAATTTTTTGTAAAAAATTGGTTTTGACTTTTAATAAGAATAATAATAAGTTATTTTTCAATGTATGGGACTTGGACAATTCAATAAAAATAAATGTTTCATAAACAATCTTCGATATGTACTCTTCCATTATTTAAAATTGATTGTAATTTGAGAAAAGAAGTCAACGGACCAAAAAAAAAAGAAATTAATCCAGGAAAAAATATTAGGCGTTCAAGGTCAAAAATGATCCAGCGCCTAATGAAAATTGAATTCCCGGGTAAGAAATTTTACTATGCTGGCATGGTAATTTTTATTTCTACGCCTAATGAAAATTGAATTCCCGGGTGAAAAATTTTACTATGCTGGCATGGTAATTTTTATTCCTGCTGGCCTAACTGTTTTTATTTCTGCAATTGCAATTTTTATTTGACACTTAATACTTTTTAACCCATCGACGAAATGCTACACAATTACTCGGCCACATGGTAATTTTTATCCCGAATCTCTCTATAATTTTTACCAGATTTTTTTCTCCGTGTAGGTGGTGCTTCAATCGCTTTTCTGTATGGCAGTAGTGGGAGAATGCTGCCTGTGAAGTGTGTAGGTGTATGAAAATAACGTACTGAATAATTCCTGGCCTTTAAATGTTTATTCATTTTTATACGAACTACTTTGTTGAGTGATTGAATATCGCAAAAAATTGATTACATGTAGGCAATGACTTCCACGGAAGGGGTAAGCATTTTCTGTACAAGTCAACTATAAAAACTGAGATGTCTNTAGGCAATGACTTCCACGGAAGGGGGAAGCATTTTCTGTACAAGTCAACTATAAAAACTGAGATGTCTGACGTATTTCTAGGTTAGTGTTGATTATCGTAAATAAAATGTTGAATGCTCATAAGTTGAAAACAATGTAATCATGATGTTTGTCTGTTATTTCCTTAGTTGGATTCTGGAGAGCCCACTAGAATGTCAGTCAGTGATATCAGTCAGTCAGTCTAATGATATCAATCAAAAAGAGATCCATCATGACCAGGAACATAATTGAATCGACATCAATCGCCTAGGATTTCGGGTGATTTCTACAATTGTACATAAAATTTTTTATGAATGATAAATTAATTGCAAATAGTGAATTTGATGATTAATTGTATATAATATCTGAGATTTAATTGTATATTAAAATTTTACAAACCATTATATGTTGAGGATTAATTGTAATTATCAATTTTATATTTTCTCAACTTATGGAGAATGTAACTAGTGTGATATTTAATTTTAATGATTTACATAAGAATTTGAAAATGGTCAAGAGACCCTCCAATTGAGCAGCAGTCAAACATGACGAATATGTCCTATTTGTGGAAATTNTGATTAATTGTATATAATATCTGAGATTTAATTGTATATTAAAATTTTACAAACCATTATATGTTGAGGATTAATTGTAATTATCAATTTTATATTTTCTCAACTTATGGAGAATGTAACTAGTGTGATATTTAATTTTAATGATTTACATAAGAATTTGAAAATGGTCAAGAGACCCTCCAATTGAGCAGCAGTCAAACATGACGAATATGTCTTATTTGTGGAAATTTTGGAAAATGGAGAAGAGAGGAAGAAAATTGTCATAGACGATTCTCTAAATGCTACAATTTTGTCCAACAACGAAGTCATACCATGGCTAACATGTGACAGAATAAAATTTCTTGATCATCTGGCAACGGTCATAGAATTACTGAATAAATTGCTTTTTTTTATGAATCATTTTTTGTTCCGTAATTGTATAATTTGTGACATGCAATGTGTGTAATAAAAAAAAACATGAAAACCGAAAATTCTGTTAATGGTCGTTTCTTTAATGATAACAATATAATATTATTATGATAATATCATAACCTTTGGTGTTATTTGATAATAAAAACAAGAGACCATGTGCCTTATTCCGAACTTTCTCTGCATTTGTACTGGTCTTGCAGTTCGGAAATGAACACACCGTTCTCATTTTTACTCCTGCACATTAATTATCTTCCCGAAAAATTATTTTGAATTTCAAACAACATTTAATAACAAATAAAATTCAGAGATAAACTTTTCTACTATTTCTACAATTGTGCGGAGTACTATTGGGACCGCTATTTACTGATGGCGGCGTGGTGATCGCCCCCATAACATGGACGACCGATGGTTTACCCGTTCAAACTTGTTCAAACCCTCACATTGGAGCTGACAGTAGTAGTTCCTCTTCGACTCATTCATTTCTGTATTGTTTTTTATTGTTGTACTCGAAGTTCCGATGGTGTCATATTTTAGAAAAACTTGAGGATTTGCAAAGTAATTGATTGAAGTACCAACGATAAACCATCGGACGGCCATTTTTCTTAGTGTAGGCGATACCCACCAGACATCGCAGCGATTTATGTAGCGTCCCCAATATATGTGAATCCCGAGTAACGGAGATGAAGCGCCCTCTTTCACTCCGACGCAACTATTGCAAGGAACCATGTTTGGTCGCGCATTCTGAGGAATTGGCCATTACAGTTCGGCCTCCTGGTCTCTATTCTTCATGGTTAAGCCAGTGATCGAGGGTTAAGAGACTGAAATCATCGAGAGCAGGAAAAATCACGAATAACCCGAACTTTCGATCAGTTTTCACACACAATCAATGTTTATACATCAATTTCAAGTAACTCGAATTCGTCAATTTTTTGAGACAATCGGCCGCGCGTGCTACGCATGCGTCTTCTCATTCCCTCGCGTAGTAGCGCTTCGGTATTCGGTTTCAGTCTTGCGCTTACGCTTTTTCGAGATTTTCGAGATATATCGAGATCGATTTCCTTTCTCCTTTTTACGATATGACTAGCATTGTAAAGCGCGCTTCGCGCGCCCGGCAAGGTTTTTCAACCTTATCAATTGCTCAATCTTCATCAACACAAACTGTCATTTTTTTTCTAATCGATACTCGACAATTGTTTCCATTGATAATCGATATTTTCATTTTCGATTAAAAAAATCGATACCTCACAATTTCGAGATATGGTGTTCTCCTTTAGTATAATTGATATGAAAGGATAGGATCGAGTACTTGTCTCATACTTGCCTAGTGAAAACTCAATTCGACTCAACGTTGAACCAGTCGCACTTTTAATTACTCACAGACCACTCAGTGGGTGCAGATAACCTCCACGCACAAAATAATTTCATAGAAAAAAACTCGCGAATTCAATAGAAAATTCGATTGTATTTCTTTTGAACTTCTATTAAAATTTCATTGATTTTTGGCCGACTCTTTTCACGAATTCCGTAGCTTTTTTGGGCGGGTTTTCAGTAAAAAATGTACAATTGAAACGATTTTATAGAAAAAATCAGTACAATTCAACCTTTTTGTACAACTTTTTCAATTGAGACATTTTCCGTAGGAATATTTCGACAAGAATTCTCTAAGTTCTTAGAGCTCTCTTTTTCTCCTCCTTTCATTAAAAAATCAAACAAAAGGACTTGGAAAATTTGAACCAAGGAATTTCTCTAGAAAATATCTCAATAGGATAAGTTATATAGAGTGAAACCGGGGATTATTTCATTTTATTGATAATTTGAATCTGAAAAGAGGATTAGTGTATTTAATAGAATAATGACAATGGGGAATGAATTGATTAGTATTCCTACATTTCCTAGACTAGATTTGATTTATACAAAAACTTTTCACAATTCTCTGTTGCCTTTTACTAGGGGAATGGATAAGGCTAAGCTAATTTGGCACACCCGATAGGGATTGAGTCTAGAATAATAACAATAGGCACTTGCATCTATAGGGGCTAACACGAATTACTTTACAATGAATTACAAGAATAGATTAAAAAGACGAAAAAAAGTGTAGGCTCACTGTTAGGAAAATAATATTTGGGGAAAATATAATTGGGTAACTTGTACTCACGGCAACTGCCAAAATACAGCGAAGAACACTGACGCTATGATCAGGTCTTCCACGGGAATAATTAATTAGTACTGAAGCCTTTGCTCCTTATTTGGTTACGGGCAATCTGCAGGCCAAAACGTCAGACAACTTGTGGCATAAGCTTATTGTTCCAATGGGTGTATTTACGTTCGGGCTCTTTCTTCGGGGCAGTTCATCTCCACACGTTCGTCCATCCTCTGTGTCTGCTTCGGATTAGGGTGAGGGAGGGGAGTAGCGGGGGAATTTGATGTGATCAACGGTGGCGGGAAATATTTAGGTGGAAATGTCATAGAGAGGCTCAAGTCACCTCGTCACAAGAGAAATCAAATTCTATTAATTTTTTTCAGAACATTTTCCATTGAACATTTCTGATGAAAAAACGTGAAGATAACCTACGAACTTTTTCAAAAGAATCGGTCAAAAATTGATTGAAATTTCAATAAGAATGCAACAAATTTTTCTCGCAAATTCGCACGGATTTTTCCCGTCAAATTTATTCATGCGCGTTAACTGGAAAAAAGTAAAATGGAGACGTACGTCAAGGCCCGATGATGTACTCCTATAGCGTCACAAAGTATTTCATGTTGATGCTCTGGAGAAATATCGGCCTGCATTTGTCGTAATATATCGCTGCAATATTGAAAAAAATGAAGAAATCAACTGATGGAAAAGTCCATCGCTCGAAGACACATCTAAAAGAGAATCACCCAACAGCTTCAAATAAGCCACAGCAATGTTCGATTAAGATTATAATAAATGTATCAACCGCTACTATAAAATTCAGCAACAGCACGACATTCATTATGCCATGAAATGAGATAGTAAAATAGTATTTATCCTTATCGATGCCATAGATCGAATGATCGACTTTCAATACATTTGTTCTCGGCCTTGATTCATTAAGAGGAAGTATTATATCCAGAGCCACTGGCTTCAACGGGAGTAGACTGAAACATATTCCTGTCGTGAAGATCACCCCTGAAATTGATAATTAAATTGATATCAGACAAACATCTCATAGACACCGACCCAAGGATGTTGTTGCCCTGCTTTTACTTATTTTTATTTTATAAAGATTCTTTTTTCCATCTTTCAATTTATAAATTTAGAACTATCCTTCTTACAGCAATCTGATTCTGACTCCACAAACACCCACTCAAAGTGCACTGATTTGGCTTTTACTTCCGAATGGAAGCTTTGTACTCGTTCAAACTGAATTTTCCAATGTTTGTATAAAGGTATCTAAATATGGTCTAAAAAGTTCAAGTATATGATTTCTACTTGGTGTTTGTATGTATGTGATCTTTTTTATGGCCTTCGAGTCCCTTGGAAGGTCCCATTCGGCACTCTATCTAACCCTATACATGCGGCTGTGGATTCTACACTGTACCTCATTCACACTCCTGTAGAACATACGAGTAGCATAGGAAACCACAGGGAACCCATGCAAGTACAGGCGGTTACTCTATTAGCAATCTCCCGCTATAGTCGGAGCCTGATATTGAAAAATTCGCTTCCACTTGAGATCGAAACCGACGTCGATATGTATGTGGTCTTTGAAAAGTTAGTTTTTGCAACTTTCTTATAGGGAATTTATCGAATGTCATTAATTTTTTTCATGAATATAAATTTCAATAAGCTCTATCCATTGACACCAATTAAAATTTTTTTAAAGTTTTGAAAAAATTTATACTTTTTCAAAAATCTATTTTTCAGCGATCGCCGAAAAATTATTATCAAAACTGAATCAATCTTGGCTGAAAAAAATTGATATCAATACTCTCTTGATTCTATCAAGAATATGATGGGAATTGCACCATTCGTTGCAGGGCCAACGGAAGATGTATGGTGGGTATCGTTCCCGAAAAACTTCATTTTTTCCTGTTTTTGTTTTTAAAATGGTCCTTGCGCCATAGTTTTCATACGATTTTAATTTTTTTTAGTGTTCATTATTCTTCAAAGAATAAAGTTTTTTTTTTTTTTTTACGGCCTCGGAGTCCCTTTTTCGGGTCCCATTCGGCACTCTATCCAACCCTATGCATGCGGCTGTGGATTCTGCACTGTACCGCATTCGCACTTCTATAGAACATAGAAGTAGCATGGGAAAACCACAGAAAACCCATGCCGGTACAGGCGGTTCCTCTATTAGCAACCTCCCGCTCGCCGGAGCCTTCCGTTGAAAAATTCGGTTCCATGGGGAATCGAACTCACAACTTTTCGCACACTAGACTTGCGTCTAATCCACTCGGCCACCGACGTCGGTAAGAATAAAGTTAAGCAGCTGTTTTACTTTATTCGCAATAAATCGGGAATCAATGAATTTTGAATTTCGTAAATTTTACTCCGTTATAGAAACACGAAACTCAATCCCCCCCCACTACCATCTTCATGGCACACCATACATGGGCAATTGCCATTTCGCCGATCCTAATTCATAACAATAAATCAGCGTCGTTAGAACGTATTATTTATGTAATTTCAAGAGAAAATGTTTTTTCATGATTAGTGAATAAATCAGCAGTAATATTAATTAAATCGGAACTTGAAAAAGTCGTTCCGATGCCTTTTCAATCAAACTAAAAAGTTTAATTAAACTCAGCCTTGGATAAATTCTGACCAAACCTTGATGAAATCTCTGATGAATCCTGAGGAAATTTCGGTTGAAGTGCTGTCCAGTGTAATCAATTTGCACAGCGTTAGGCTACCTAACTATTGAATTGTGACTGACGTAGCAACCTAACAGCCAGCCAAATACAAATCGAAATTTCTATCTGGGACGAACAGTTCAATCTTCTAATTATAGTAAATTAGCAAGGGTATCATCGATCAAGCTTACTCAGTAGCAAGTTGTTAACGACCTGGTACATATATAACTGCCACACAAAATTCATTGCTCAAGTCACAAAAAAAAAAAAAAAATCAAGTAGCTGAAATGAGAATTAGACGAAAAAGCGCACCAAGAGGGCAGCGAAACACTGATTCTGTACAAAATTCCTGAGGCATCAGTTGACAGAGAAAACTTAATTAAAACCATCGTCGACAGTCATAAACAAGGCAGGCCTTCAAATCTCCGATGGTTGTACTAAACTCGCTTATCGAATCGGAAAACACGCCCCACATAAAAACAGACCAATACTCAACAAATTTGTCATTACTCAGGCATACCGCGAGACGAGACGAGAAACTGCATCTTTTTGTCTCGTCTCGTTATTAGAAAACCATTCTCTTGTCTCGTCTCGTATCGAAATACGAGAGCAATTTCTTCTCTCGTCTCGTCGAGAGTTGAGAGACTCTCTCGTCTCGTCTCGTCTCGCTTCATCTCATCTCTATAATCCAATTTGAACGGAAAAAAATACACAGATGGGGCAGAGAAGGGGACCTCCCTCGACTCTCGTCTTGCCTCTCATTTCTCTCGTTCCCGACCGGCTTTTCTCGTCTCGTCTCGTTTCTGTCATTGTCTCGAATGACTCTTCTCGTCTCGTTTCGTCATGTTTTCCGTCTCGTTTGTCTCAGTTCGACTCGTTTCTCCCGCGTTTCGCGGCATCGCTATCACTACTGAATGGAAGACATTGTTTTTTTCGAATGCAGAAACTCTTGAAGAACTGAACATCAACTTCGACAATAACTTATCCAAGAGCGTGGTGTCAAAAGAGCTGTACTAAAAATCAGGTACGAGTTGTTGAAGGTAGGGATCATAAGCAATTTCTTTGGTACATACCTGCACTGGAAAGGGGTACCGTTTACACAGAGGAGCATTTTCAACTTCTTCTTCTTTTTCTGAGCAACTTCTTAATGCAAATAAATAAGAACATATCTATACTCAGAAAGTTTTTGTAAACGAATCCTAGATCCATATATGAATCAATTTCGTTGACGGATGTCGTTTTCGATTCACACATGAGGATACTCGTATGAGGATCCAGTTAACCTCTTCTGGGGAACGAAACATTAAACATTAATTGTTTAAATTTAATTATTATAGTTCCATTCTTTGTTTTACAATAAGTTGAAAAATGGATAATTTGCGGAGATACATCTATTACGATGTACTCCAAATGCAGAGTATCACGACGTGTGAAATTCGTGACTTGGGAATCAGTGTGCGAATTGAAAATGACCTCCGTGAAGGAAATTAATTCACATGTGAATCTAGTATTTGTTCACGAAAATTTTCGTTCCCCACCGAAATACATGAACGGAGCCACTTCCATTCACAAATCCGTTCACCTCAAACTCGAGAATAGGCCCTCAGGCCTTCTGACGAATGATCACAATAAACTCATATGCGCACACCCCTCTGACAATGAGAAGTCAACCTCTTACTCTCAAACCACTCATTAAAAGACCCCTGATTCGCAACAAAAAAGGGGGAAGATAATAAAGAAAAGGAGGAAACACGAAACGGGACAGACTCCAGTATTTCCGAGTGTAGCCAAACTAACCTAATCTAATTCCTGCAACAAACTTCAAAGTCGACGAGTCTAACCAAAGCAAAAGAGGTGACCAATAATACCTATAGGATTGATTCCGCATTGAATCGAGCCTCCAAGAATTGATTCATGAAAAATCGATTGTGCGATTCTTTCTCTCACTAGGTTTCTCAAAAAAGTGGGATCAACAGAGTGAGGGAAGCCAGCAAAAAAGGTGGTAGTCATAAGGGTCAAACAAGAGAGATAGACAAAATAGTCCGAAGTGTGACATGTTCTTGAAGATGAAATAGAAGAGAGAAGTGAAGGCCCCGGTAGGAAAAAACCAACGGGCCGGGCTCGGTCTAAGCACACCCGCCGGGCTACCAAAATCGGGCCCGCTCCACAGACGGAAGCGCGCCAGACTTTGTGGAAAACTGGGATGATAATATGGGGCCAGGTCTCGGCGCGGATCGCGACCCAGCGTTAGTCGCCAAGCGTTAATCAGGCTCAATTAAACATCACTTAATTACATAAATATGACATGAGTGATTGAAACATTTAAGTTCCTTTGGGCCATGTTTCGGTCAGCAGCAATAATCAACACGAAAAAATGTAATTAGTTTAATTGCATTAGGTTTCGAATGCACAAAGCATTCCTCTTTAGAAGCACTCTTCGGAAGGAGAACAAAAAATAATTGGATCCTTGGAAAAATTAATGAACTTACAATTATTATAATGTTTATTACAATAAATGCAAGTTTTTAATTTTAATTTTTATTGCGAATGATGGGAGATTGATAATTTACGCCTCGTTTCTGGTGTCGAGCACTAGAATTTTTCTCCGACTTTTCTCTCCGTGTATTCCAATCGTTTCTGTTCATCATTAAAAACTCCTCATTTCTCAGCCATTAACGTAATAAATAGAAAATTTTTATTATTCAAGTACAAAATATTTGGAATGAGATAAAAACGTAACTAAATGAATTAGAAAGAAAACTATCAATAAATACATACATAACGATCATGAATAATATGCATAAACCATTAGTCAATTCATGCGCCCGCCAAACGCGTTCCCTTTGCTTGTCACACCTTAAAAATGATATTTATGTCATTAGGTCCGATAAACCGCGATTCTAACCTCGCTTTGCTCGATTAGATCGCGGTTTTCAGGCCCAACGACATAAAATATCGTATGTCACATGGCGATAAAAGTATTATCTGGCGAATGTGGGTTTATAATCCGAGCCGAAGGCCGAAGGCTCGGATTATAAACCCGAGCCGAAGGCCGAAGGCTCGGATTATAAACCCACATTCGTCAGATAATGCTTTTATCGCCTGATGATATAATATACTATTTTTTGTATAATTCCAATTTTAGAAAAAACTGGCGTTTCCCGTTGGATTTTTATTGGAACTCTTTAAGAATTGCAATGAAATTCTATTAGAATTCTATTGAGATTCTATCTATTTTGTTGTGCTAATTCTATTACAATTTCTGCATCTTTGGCGTGCGTTTCTTAACAGATATTTTTTATCGAAAAATCTTCCTTCTGCAAGAACTTTTGGGCAGGGATTTTCCAATTATTTTTTCTTGAATTTTATCATGAGCAACAAATAAAAAACAGTGAAAAACAGTTGAACAATTTATCCCCACGAATTTCCATAGAAAAATCATAATCTATCTATCGCATATCAACACGACTGCTCAATCACATGATTCATCGTTCTCATTGCCAATATAATAGAATTTCCCCTTCTAATAAAATTCACATTAATCAAGAGAATGGACAGTCAATAATTGAAACCATTTTTTGCGAAATATTTCGAACTGAATATCAAACAATTTCAATGAACACTAAGAAATATTCAGTTATAATACCCCGAGATCTTCAAAATTATCGGAATATTTCTCGATAGCTTGGTTGAAAACAAAGGAAAGTGTCAAGCCGTGCAGGCTGAAAATCGCGAGTGCGCAGCACGAGGGATTTTTCTGGAAAACTTGACACTTTTGTTTGTTTGCAGGGAAGCTTGAGGGGTATTCGGCGGAGAATTTTTCGGGACTGGATTTTGGTTAAGCGGAGCGCAGTATTCGAGGGCTTCTTCCAGCAAAACATTCAATTGGTTAGAAATAAATGAATAGCTACTATGCAATTATCAGATGCAATTTCCAGAAGCTAGTGTGCAATTTCCGAAAAAAATTGATAATAAAAGAGTATCGTGGCCTCGAATACTGTGCTGTGATTGGCTAAAATCCAGTCCCGGAAAATTCTCTAATAAATCACTTGTTTATTATTGAGAAGAGAGAAGAAAATAAATGAGTTGCACATTTTAGCCATCTCCTTTTTATTATAGAGATAACAGACATATCCGCATGATCATGAGTTATAGTCCTGATGCTTTGACAATTCACTACTGCGAAAACGCGAACAAAATTCGACAAAATGAACGCATGACACATTTTGCCCATCTTCTTTTCATTATAGAAAATATCTCTTAGAAATTGGCACCGGAAATAAGTTGCATAATCTTCGCTAGATTTATCCCAAAAAACCTGTAGAATTACTCAATAGAATTTTTATGAAACTGCAACAAATTCTTTGAGAATTCCTGTAGAAATTCAACAGGAATTCTTAAGGAATGCGCCAGGTTTTCTACCGCTTTTATTGAAAAATTCCGCAGCTCATTTTATATAAAAATATTCAGAATAAAATATTTGATAAAAAACGATTAGATTTAAAAAAATTGATCATTACACGAATTATTAACAAACATACATGTATAGAATGTAGTTGCCAAGTATCCTCTCTTAGCATACGTTTGTAGAGTTTCCAAAGCTGATGACTTCTCCAAAATACGCCAATCCTCTCGTATTTGATTTATAGTTAAATGAATCTGTAACAACAAATGATAGCAATTTATATAAATGTCAACTTTGTTGCCGCGACGTACAAACCCATTCCATATTTTTTATGAAGACGTAATAATAGACAAGCGCTACAGAAACAGTCATCTGGTCTACGAATGCGAATATCACATCATCCATATTATCGCATACTTTGATCAGAAATGCATACTGAAAGGGCCATAAAATTGCAAAGTTCTTTGATTAACTCGCGAATAAATCTGTGTACTGGTACATGTGTAGAATATGTCATAAATTTTTTCTTGATTAATGCGGTGAAGATTTAGGAGATTGAAGGCTATTGAAAGATGTTTCAAATGAGAATGAATAATTTTCAAAATATTGAATCTTTTCAGTTGGTGGTATTGGTCACTGAGAGAGAAATATAATCAAAAAAGAAGTTTTAGCAATAATATTTTGGCCCTAGAACTGTAGAAATTAAATGACATCAACTAACAACATTTCGATTGTATTTTGATTCAATACAAGTCTCTTTAACTAGGTAACATTTCAACTAAACGCGAAAAATATTTAACTAGGATGCTGACATCTCAATATTCAAAGTTATTGATTGAAGCAACAATTGCATTCATTGTATTTTATTACTTTTTGAAATGTACATTGATACGAATTAGGTTGACTTGAGTTTACCTTTGATATTACAACATTTTTATTAAAAAACTGCAACATTCATTGAGAATTGAGTCAAATTCTTGACATTGGACAACAGCAAAAGAAAATAAGGTAGTTGGAAATTTGTAGTTCACAGATCGTAATTGAAATATCGCCTAATTGCCCTGGTGGGCCTGTCGATTCATAGAACCGACCAGTTCAGTATGCTGATACCATTCGATTGTTGGTCGACCGGTCGGTTATCGACCTACTGAACCAGTCGGTTCTATTAATCGACAGGTCCACCAAGGTGATATAAAAATGTACTTCCTTTTCGTTGGTGGACAAGGCAATACTATGTCAGTGCATTTATCAGAACAGCAATTTACAATACCTGTGGTATCATCGCGGAGACCAACGAGAGCAAAGCAAGACACTGTACAAAAATCCTCGGCCGTTTCGGATATTCCGGCCACAATCCAATGAGAACCATGAAAATTCGGTTTCGTTTGTAATATCCATCGCTGAAAATATCCCCTGTTTTCATCCTGATATCAAATCGATAGTGAAATTTTACCGCTCTGCTCAGAGACCTCTTTGCTTGCCTCTCTGTGTGGTACTAAAATGCTATTTTCTCAGCCGTGTTTTCCACTACATTTATTATTCCGCAGAGAATTATCTTTAATATCCGTGTGTCAAGTTGTCATGCCTAACTCCTGGTGTTGCGGGGTCTCTAGATGGGATCGATGATTGCTTCTGCAAAAGTTATTAACTATAACAAACTTTACACCCATATTCTGTAGAGTTTTCAGTACCATATGTAGTTTACGTAACCGTTGCTTAGTTATGCTCGCGAGTCATATGGGTCCAAGAAGAAGGAAAGGAGTAAGTAGAATGTGTAAGATTTAATTTTACTACACAGTTCAAAATTTTTAGCGAGTGACAATTCTCCTGGAATTTGAAGTATTTCTGTCGTTAAAAATTGACAATTTACTGGAGAATCAATAGGAACTTTGAATTCCAGTTTAATTATGCCTTCAGAATTGATAAACATCCGGGCAATTCAGACAAATATATTGTTGAACTTTCAATTGATTGAGAATTTATCGTAATTTTATATTGAATATTCATATTTTGATTGAAACTCGAATAAGTTGGAAAACCCTCGTCTTCCTACTCCTTGAAAACTTGAAATTTTGTTGAATTTTCTGAACAATTCGAAATTTCATAATTTCCCCCCCTTGAATGGGATTCAATGTCGCACTCCTGAGAATTATCCACTATTAAACTATCTGTTTTTCCACACTGGGAGAAAAAAATGGTGAAATTTGCTATAAATATAGTAGAAAAAAACCTCAACTTCTCCCGTTCTGTGAGGATGACTATGACAGTTATGATTGTACTTACTATGAACGGTAATGCTCTATTCAGGCCCGGTTGCACCATCGTCTGTTAACTAAACCGCCAGATAACGGTCTGTTAGTCCATAAGGATTACACATGGATAAATTTATGCTGGGGTAAAAATAGCTAACACGGCTCGGTGCAACCGGGCCTCACTGTGACAAAAAATTTCAGGAGACAATTTTCGGGTAATTGAAATGACTATATCGATTTCACCTTTTTTATGAGAAATGCGCATATTGTGTATATATTACAATGGTATCCCAGGTAAGAATTACATAGGCTGACGATCAGAACAAGCCTGTATGAGCCCAGGGTTGGTGAGGCTTAGTTATTCAGGCCTGAGATAGGCTTGGTTTCACCGTTCACTTGAGCTTCAAATGAGGATGATTAAAGGGGCCATTGGCGAGGCTCAATTTAGGCCTAGTCCAGGCTTTCAGTATTTAGGCTCACCACGTCAAGGCTTATTCAGGGCTCAGCAAGGCCTCGAAAATTAAAGTTACTTCTGATTAATTTCCTCAATTTGTATATCAATACCCATCAGCTAATGGTGGTGAAAACATTATCATCATCTACGAACATAGCTATAATTTTCCGCCAAGTTATCTAAGCTAACCCCAGGCCAGGCCTAGAGCAGCTCTTTGTGCATGTGGGTACATAATTATTATTATCTTTATCTATAATTAATTAATCAAGCGATTCTGAACTCATAAATCCATCGGACCCATCATTCATTCAAGTTTAGGAAGTTTAATTAGGATATCAACAAAATAACAAAATAACACTAACACAAGTTGAATTTTTATACCCGAAAAAAATGTATCATCCCAAGAAGTCACAGGTAGCTCAGTGGATAGCGCGCTTGTCTACGGAACAGAAGGACCCCGGATCGAACCCCAGCAGAGGAGCAAATTTTTAAATGTTTGATTCTATTGTATTTCAATTTCCAGTTGCGCGGTAATAATCCAGGACAAATAATTAGTAGAAACTAATGATGATAATAATTTTTTTCCCATCCATTGTTAATTAACTAACAATCACAATCACCATAACGCTTAGCAACAGTGACGTACGGTCCGACCGCACTCTCTTTCATAGGTTACTCTAAATTCATAAAAAGCGTTATGAAGCAATAAGAAATTGTTTATACAAATATCTGTAAACAATACTCCAGTTTCCCGAGTGGAAATTGCTTCAGGCCCATCTGAAGAACGATCAGAACTTGATCAGATTTTCGTAAGGTTCGACTGATCCGGTGATTCCTGATGAGAACCTGACCGAGTTCTGATCCAGCAGATCGGATCCGAAAAACTACAAGCGGGTTCAGATCAAGTTCTGATCAGGTAGGCACGATCTCACCCTGCGGTCGGCTACTGCCTGACCCCAATTTGATCAAATTCGGATTCGATGTCCTTGATCAGCATTTGAACGGAGTCAATTGAAGAGAAAATGATCAGATTCAGATCGGCTCCACCTGACATTAATTTTAATAAGTTTTTCGGATAATTTAATTAACTATTATTATACTATTATTATACTAGTGAAATTAAATTTTATCAACCATTATCAATAATTGTTCAATCTTTAAAAAGGATCATGATACTATAATTAAAATAAATTAAATTAAATTAATTTAATTTAATGAATTTAATTTAATTAACAGCCAGCCCTTTTCAAATGTACAGAAGGGAGGGATGATGATGCCGTAAATACGTATTAGAGGAGTATCAAACTTACAGGCAAATGATCTTGAGAAAAAAAATCACTAAATGTCTATTTATTTATTAGAGTTATTGTTATTATCATTATTATTATTCATTAATGAAATAAATAAAAATTGAATTAAACCTATTTTATCTCTGAGAATACACACGCACATCCGCGAGATCAGGAATAATCGTAATGTACAGTTTACTCAATAGTAATAGCGCGATAGCGTAGTGGTTAGGGCATAGGATTAGCAATCATAGGGTCCCTGGTTCGGTCCCCAGCATCGGTAAAAAAATAATAAGCTTTTTCAGAGGTAATAACAGTAGAGATTCATTAAGAGAGGCGGCCTACGGTGAAAGAAATGAATTATTTTTTGTTTTGAATTAATTATCATTGATAATTGTTATTGATACTGACAGACAAGTCATCCGGTTTTCATACAGTTGACTTGATCAAGTTCGGATCCATTCATCCTGATCAAATCCGGATTGGTCGGAGGCGTAACATGTCTGATCAGGACCGGATCCGTCAACTTGATTAATACCTGATCAGTGGTCAGGTCTAACCTGACCCAAACTTGATCAAGACTTGACCAGAATTTCCACTCGGGTTATTTAGCCGAAGCTCGATTGAGCCTTTAAAATTTGGTAATTCAAGGCTTGAATCAATCATGGCACCAAGCCTCGTTCAAGCCTTGCGGACTAAGCCTGAAACGAGGTTATCATTTTAGGGCTGAAGGAGGATTGATCCAAGGCTGAGCCCCAGCCCTGATTGAGCATTTCCGAGCCTTGGTCCAGGGCTTGATGAGCCCTGTTTCTATCGTCAATTCTTACCTGGGATGTGGCTGTAACTTTTTTTAGTGTAAAGTAGAGTGTCATACAAGTTAGTGTCATGCAATAGTTGTTAACACAATGAAAGAATGGTTAGAAAATTTTCTATACACATTACTGGCGAGAGGTTTTCATACGGGGGTGTAAAATGGGGGTTCTATCACTAGGCGGTTCTATTGTTAAGAAGAAGAGGGGGAATATAAAATAAATAATATATAAGGGTCAAACTGAAGGTCATGAGGGTCGAGTGGGACAGTAAATAATGAGGGTCAGGTGTGAGGGTCCAAAATACGGGTGAAAACAAACGATCACAGGGTTTTGGCATGAGGGTCAGAATTAAGAGCAGAAGTAAATGTAGGCAGAAATGATAATAACTTCGATCTTTCAATCCATTTTTCCCTACAAAAGAACATATACGGAAAAACTGTGGAAGTTTCCAATAGGATCGGCGAAAAACAATAGCATTCGAATAGGAATTCAATAGAATTTACCTGCGGATGCAGTAGGTGTTTCTATTAAATTTTTGGGTCCGTGAGATATTCTAATACTCCCTCCTAACAATCGCAAAGCGTGAATATGAATTAATCGTGTACTTTTGATTTTAAAACTATTTATTCGAAGAAATTCAGAGTTCAATTCCAATTCCAAATTTTATTAGCCATCGAAAATTTCCTTGGTATCATCCATCAAACGAATCAAGAATTTTGCACGTATGCAATTCATATTGTCTGATAATTCAACAAGAACAATTTTATCTGAATGAATCAATTTAAACAAGTTGTGACGATAATGAAGACAATGGCATTTATTTACCTAAATTCTATTGTTCCTCATCGAATGTGATATTTACGTCACTGCACACGTGTTGATATTTTTATAACAAAGCGAATTTGGCCGCGTCCGTCCACCCATCAGTGATAACCGAGTTTCATTAAAAGTCACGTTCTACCTTACAAACTATTTCATACGAATCATATAAATATTCCGGCCAGAGTTTCAGTCACAAGTAGAGTATAAGGCGCTCGAAAACGCCAATCATGTTGCGATCCAGGCTCGTTGTCTTATTGGGGATTTGTGTCTACTGTGTAAATAGTAAGTTCTTAGAATTGACCATAAAGTAGCGGAATAACGCTGGCTTCAATCGATTTTTTTTCGGATTTAGCACAAGAGGATGGCATGATCTTAGATGCCCGAGTTTCTACTGATTTCCATCATTTTGAAAATCATCCCATTCAGAGTCCAAACACACCTAGTAGGAAAAGCGGTGATTATTCACATTTAAATCTGCGTGGGTCACAGAGGCCAAAGGTAACAGAGTTATTTGCATTTTTTACAATCTACAGAATTTTGTGTCATAGTTCAGTACCGACACAGCATTTCCTAAACAAAATCACTTATTTATTACGTGCAAGGGAGCTTTTTTGACACTTTTTTTTTTGTATGAAGACAAAATTAAATATTATAAGTTGAAATACACCAACAGAATCTTATTTTTACATTGCGTAATTCAAACGTGGAAATATTCAATTTGAAGTGAGTAATCGACTAGGATAATTTAAGGATGTGGAATTCAACAAAAACAAAATCCACAAATTGCGGGTCGAGTTTTATGAATTCTCTTCTTTTCTTGAAATGCACATACTTGAATTATACACATCCGAATTGCTGATAATAAATTAAGCATTTACACGCATTTACAAGTTTTAATTTTACCATGGGAGATTCATATTCACAGAAAAAAGTAGATTTCTAACCTAAGTAAGTAAAATAAACGAGTCGTGCCCACATACGGAATTACCACTTAAGTCGAAAGCGTGGGTGGTAAGCATGGGTAAGGGTTCTCTATTTTACTTCCCGTGGTTCGAACCAGATTTTTCACCTCAGAGTAGGTTCAGAATAAGATTTTCCTCCGGGCTAGGTTGCTCCCATACAGTATCGGAACAATCTAGCTCTGATGATACAGACTGAAATGTTTGCGAAACGTCGGCAAAAAGCTGAATCTAGACGCGGCATCCATCCAGAACTCATAACAATGAATAATAATATTGAGCGCGAAAGTCTTAAGACTCACCCTGATTATTCAATTTCAAAAGGAAAATCCTTAAAATTGAGTAATCAGATTCTTATGCTGAAACTCTCAGCAGCACTCTTTTCGAATCACGAGGCTTCTGTGTTGTATATTGTGTAATTGAGGATTTTCCTTTACGATTGAATCGAATTCAATATACAAATCATGAAATTAACATATGGGATGACAATTTCTGTAGACAAGGTCTTAATGCGAGACATGTGTCCAAAAATCGAGGAACTCCATTATGTGTAATATGTCATTTTGTCGAGAAAATGCAGTATAAGTAGTGAAGTATGCCGGTTATTCATTCCATTTCATGAGCTGATGTTTGAATTTTAGGACGCTGCTGTGACGCATAAAAGTGTGCCACATTTCATAGAAAATCGATCCGTATGGAACCGTCTTCGAAGAAGTGCGCCCCAATTGGATGGTAGTAATCAGCAAGTTGACCCGTCAGTGGAAAATCGGCGAATTCGACGTTGGCTAGGTGTCAAACGCCCACTTCCTAGTTACCTTCCAATTCATAGAAGACGATATACTCGCCCAAGATTTCCGACTCGTCATGTGCCTCATGCGGTCCATCTTCACCACCGACCTCTCCTTCCCATCCGAAAACCTCTTCTACCTCCTCGTTTTCGTCGTCGGCCACTACGTCCTTTGCTTCCTCTTCACATCCACAGATACTAATGTCTTCCCGACTTAGAGAGAATGTTTACTAAGAGTAAAACCAGATTTCTAAATCACTCAATAATATCAATGCGATACAAGATGCTTCCGAATCTCCGTGATCTATATAGCTAGTGGACTCCTAATTCGGTCAAAATTAATGGCGGATCGTTCCCTCACAAATACTAAAAAGCGAATGGAAGGGCAGTGACATGGCATGATGGCTAAGAAGGGAGGACGACACATCACCGATGGAGGAACGACTGAATTGAGGAGACTCTACTGTACCTCCTAAATTGCCACTAATTTTTTACGAGTTATGTAGATGTAATATTGCAGGTGAATCCACCTTACTCATTTAAAAAAAATTGTAAGTCAATAAATCTTGTCAATATACAAATATTATTTATATTGCTACATCCGCATATTGACCAATTTTTATTACTCTTTCAACAATATTGTCGGAGTTCTTTCAATTCGATTGAGCATCTACAAAGCAATCTGGAATGTATTGTACAAACTTTGTCGAAATGAATTGTTAAAGTATGAAACAATCGCGTACGGAAATTCTAAGTACTGTTGTATTGTTCAAACAGTATATGGATGATTCTCTACAAATTGTAATTTTTCACCTTGCACATTTTCCAAAATCTGAACATGTCTGCAGAGTAATTTTTTTTACATTTCTATATGTCATCATGGTCCAGAAGTATAGTCCTAGCACCACTCTACTACAACTTCAAAAGATTTAGAATAATAGAGTGTTACCGATTTTTTACTGCCACGTTGGTGATCAAACTTGACAAGTCTTCATATTTCAATCAAGAAATTTAATTTTTAGATAATAGAATAAGTTTATTGATTTATTTGACATCTTTCGAGTATTATATATTCATTTGCGGAGATCACTTTGGTTTTTTTTTCAACAATCAATTACGGTACTGTACCTTTGTATTCAGCAGTTGTTGATGACCCACCTGGCTGTTACTCTGAGTTTGCACCATTTACACTCCTAAAAGATTTTTCTAAATACCTTTGTGATGATACAAATTCACTCCCACACGTTTATGTATGATATAACACGGTTGTGACTACCACGGTTGTGACATTCTGTGTTAAAGCCTAATCGCACTTCGTGCCAGCTGTGAATTCAAAGCTCTCTGAAGACGATGAGTTTCAGGCAATGGAATGTTACTTTTTTAGTGAAAAAAATTATCTAAGAAATTACTCGACATGTAACAAACATGAGACCACGGTAGTGACAGAATAATTTGTGACTTATGTTTTTCATCTCTCGAATACTCTTTCTTCGATGTGCACATGTGTTTAGTTAATTTTTACTGGTGTAAATATTGGGCTTTACCCCTTCATTACAGACTTTTGGTGCGTGCGTCATGCGCAAACATCGGAAATAGCGTGACCACAGTTGAATTCAAATTTTTTAAAATAGTGCTATAATTGTGGGACAAAATTTTTGATCGTCCTGGTGTGAGTAAAACTGTTATTCCTCTGAAAATTGCTCATGAAAGTATACTTAGTCGCATCCCCCATTATCTATGTTCAGCAAATTTTTTTTGAGCTGCTTATTTACTCGGTTTCATTGACCAAATCTCGAATTTGATAAAAAGGACATGCCACGGTAATGACATTTAGGCTGGTTTCAGCTCTCTAAAGCTAAATAAACGGTCAGGGAATGGCATCTATTTTATGGAAACGGTGAAATGTTATACTGTCTCCCGACATCCAGAGAAATTCGATTATTATTTCATCATTTTCAGGTTGGAAAAGTTGAAGGACAAGAAAATAACAATTTGTAGATAATCACCCATATGAGCAAATCCGCGTCAAGGTATTGTGGCGGAAAGTCTCGACATATGCTATTTCAACGTCAATAATTCATGTTCTATCAACTTAAATCTTTTTAATTTGTGAAAAAAATAATTTTTTGTAGTTTTCTAATACTTTTCTGTTTGATTTTCAACGTGAGTTTGATGGTAGAGTTTCAGGGCTCTCCACTGGGCTGTGTGAAGGAGGATATGTTCTCCTTTGTGGAGGATTGATTTCTTACGAAAATTAATTTTTCGTGTCACGGGACCTGAAAAACCCCATTTTCATGAAATTGTCATTTTTCAGGTCCCTCGACACGAAAATTAATATACAGACCTCGCTATGGAAAACATATCACCCTCCCCCACGTGCTTGCCATCCTCGCCTCCGGCTCGGAAGGCAATCTTGCACGTGGTGATCGGTTTTCCAAAGCTCGGGCATGTAATGTACTATTTCAACATTCTTTCTCAAAGTCAGTCATTCACGACAGAATTCAACAATCAACAAGAAGTTCTATTTCATCTGAACTTTTCATTATTGTATATCAATCGTTGAATTATCTTATTAACAAAAGAATGTCAATAATACATTTTCTATAGAGAATTTCCTATATTGGTGAGAAAAAATATTAGATGTCCTGATATTTCTCGTTAAAACCAAGATAATTTCACAATTAAATGACAAAAATGTGCCAATAAAATAGGAAAACTTGAGTAATATTGCTATTATCTTAATAACGGGTGATTTTACGAGAGACAGGGTGAAGAGGTAGTTGAGGTAGGGAACGAGGACGTCCCCGGAGAATATCGATGTATCTTTGTAAATCGGGTCGTGGGGCGACTCCTGATACTCCAAGGTGTGACTCACAGCTTTGTTATGAGCATCGATCTCGATCGAGCACTCGAGGACTTGCGGTAATGCCTCGCTTAGAGAATTCATGACAATTCTAGAGACTAGATTCTTCAGAGACATCGCTAGGATGCAATCGTCCTGCCCCTCCAGGATCAACTGAGAGATCATCTTCAGAGAAAAGTGACACTCTTCAATCGTAAGAACTTCCTAGGTGCTCAGACCATCAATCAGAAACTCCTGGAGGACTTCGACGTCCTGCCTCGCCTCGAAATACTCGTAAATCCTTGATAATTTTGAGAAATTCAAGAAGTTCGACACTCGCTCGAAGTTCCTGAGGATGTCCCCGCTCGGGGCGTCATTCTCAATCAAATTCAGGATATACTCCGGAAGGATCTGTTTTTTATTCTCAAAATAATCACGAACATTGATGGAGATGTTGAATTCAGTTCTGAGGAGATAGACTGAAGATGTGACATTATCCTCAGGATGTCATCATCCTTCGTTAATCCTCGTGCGATGAGCCGTAGGATCTCGACTTAGGATCCCAGGGAATCATTTTTGAAGTCTCTCAAGATGTTCAGCCTCCCCTGGAGATCATTGACGATCTGTTTGCAGCAGAAATCAACGACACCATCCTCTAGCATCTCCGGGATCTTCATGCCTTTGTCGAGTTCTAGGGCCCTTAGGTGATGACTGACACACAACACCCAGGATTTTCTTCTGTTTGATCTTCTGTTTATTTTTCGTTGATTCTAAAAGATCCTCTATCATGCTCCCCGATCCTCTGATAATCCTATGATAAAGATTGGAGGACAGCTCCATATGAGCAAATCCATACTTCTTCATGATTAATTTAACAGCAACATAACTGCTCTGAATCCTGATTTGTCCCACCAGAGAATAATCACACCCATAGCTTTCTTCAACGAGGGACGAAACTGCTGGAGACCAGGATACAGGCGCCTTCTTGAGAACTTCAAGAGTCTGCTGAAGTCTATTCTGAACTTTATGAATGTGCCCAATGATGATTGATAGTCGTTTGCCGCGGGGGGGCCATCTCCAACATCCACAAGCCCTTGGACATCTTCAGGATCTTGGTGACGTACAACGAGAGGACCTGATCGTTCTTCAAGGAATGATTCAACATGTATTGTTGGAGAAAGTGATTCATCGGTGAGGAAATCTTCTCGATATGAATCTTATTCAGAAGACGATGAATAACTTGTGTGGGATCTCCCAGGTAAACCCTCAAGGAGATGACAATCTTATATTTAGTCCTGAGGCTCAGCAGATCAGACATCGCCTGGCTGAACGGCTGCAATTTCTGCAGGCGAGAGTTCTTCGTAGTGAATTGCTGATGAAATTGAAAGCAAATATTATACTCTTCGAACTGGAGTATCGAGACGAGGGCACTGGCAAAGTCCAAGCCGATGCTGGGCCAGGACTCTCGATTATAAATCTCCAGGGATTTAGTTTTCTTTAAAGACCACTGGGGAATAGCCGGGAGACTAGTGAGGGTTAGCACAGTAGCTGAAGAATCGAAGTGGCGAAGCCAGGGCAAGAGAGAGGATGGATCCAAAGTCTCTGGGATCGACTCCAGGAGATGATTGATGCTGCTGATGATCATCTGTGAGAAGATTGATGGAGTGTGGCGAATCCAGTTGAGAGCTACTGCGTCCAGCTCTTAGAGGGAGAGACCTTTTGTATACGTCTAGTAGATTTGACTTGAACCTGTCAACTAGTAGAACCTGTTCCATCTGCCACATTACCTAGTTTGTCCACGTGACCATTCTTTTTCTTTTTAAACTTCGAATGTTTTTGATGATTTTTCTTGTTGCAGAAGAAAAATGATCAAAAGCTCTCCATTTGGCTCTTCCATTGTAGTGATTCTTGAGCAGACTTGTCCTTTGGTCTGTTGTACAATATATTTTTCATTGGTGGTGTGATCGATTGTGGATGAGAAAAAATGCCTTCGAGTTATACCTTATTTTTTATCCCACGTCGTGCTCTTGTAGGTGTTCTCACGATAAGCAACTGTACAGCCTTGATTCTAGAGTACGTTGATCAAACGTTTTGGAGACTTTCAAGGTATCGTCACACTAATGGTCCAGCAGAAGAACATGGGAAAAGGTGTCAGAAAGTACTTGGTAAATGAACGTTTTGAGCTGCTCAAAGAGTTGATAAAGACGAAAGAAGTAATACTGTTATCACTTTTTTTGTTTTTTATTATTATTCAGCACAAAACCTGTCGGTTTATACAGTTATATCACTTTTTTAACTTGAACACTGAGTATCTCAAAATTATTCTAATCATGCAGCCATCTTCGATTCAATTGAAAGATCAGTCTTTTTCAGATCAAACCTTTGTAATTTTAGTTTATGATATTCATTTCTTTTTTCATCTCGGGCGGCTCGTGCCTTAGTTTGTTCATTCATCATCTCAGTCAAACATTGAGTCACAGTCGTCCTCTTCAAGTCTGAAATGAAGGACAGAACTAGCACATATAATACTATTTAGTGGATTGTACGAGTGGGGAGATTAAGAACG
The DNA here is from genome assembly GCF_001412515.2 of Diachasma alloeum. Classification (NCBI taxonomy): domain Eukaryota; kingdom Metazoa; phylum Arthropoda; class Insecta; order Hymenoptera; family Braconidae; genus Diachasma; species Diachasma alloeum. Next base: position 67,469 of record NW_021680540.1, read on the forward strand.
ACGGTCAGTTACCTTTTTTATCCCTCTGAGCATCTGTCTGATATTCCATGTTTCGTTCCTCGGATTTACCCACTGGTGACGCAGTGGACAATGGATCCATATACGGTGTCTTTCCCAATAGATCACGCATATCCTGGAGAATGATAAGATACGGTAATTTCACAATAACTAATCATTGTTCAAATTATTGGAAGCCATGCACACCTCAAAAAAAAAACCAATCCATGCGATCTGAGCCCGATTGGGCATTGTGATCATGCACTAAATTATATTTTCGCTGCATTGTTTGCCATTTTGAACATTTACGTGCGACAGCATTGTAACCTTTCAATATCATCCCCTTACTGGAGTTGACCACTTGTAGTTGCCTATGGCATTGAACATCTCGCAATGTTATTGAGCTGGTATTTTGGTGACAGGCAATTTTCAGGCGGGAAGAAAAAAGACATTTATAAGGATATTTTCCAGGGTTGTTCACCCAGGAAAAATCCAAACTACTTTTTAAGCCTTATCTATCGCTCATTTGTTGGGCGCCAGCCAAACCTTCACGGGAGATTTAACGAACACTGGCCTCCGAGGCACACTCGTCTACCCAGAAGACTTTTTGGCTGGACAATGAATTGCCTAGCTAACATCAGCGTGATACGGTGGAGTGGGCGAGATCCACCAGGAGTATTACCATCACATCCTCACGAGCCTTTGCAAGCGGTGTATTATACCTTACGTTATAACCTCCCATAGTGAATTAAATTCATGACTTTCTGGAGAGTCTGTCGACTCTGCCTGCGTTCATTCTCCTCCCGAGTATTTCGACTCGGGGGAGTGTTCAGAGTCAAGTGCGAATCAGCCAGGACTTCTCAGAGCCTGGGACGCCGAGAGGCTGATCCGACCAAAGTGGAACACTGTTACCCACTTCACCACCACCCACACTCTCGGCCACCAGTTGCCGTTTCGGTCATCGTACGTCACCGTCTCCGGGTACTCGAATGTCGGCACATGGTCGGATCGACAGGAGGACGATCTCTACTCCAGACCTACGAGCCCATGTGCTCGTCATTTGTTTCGCCGAGCCGGATAACGCCGGAAACAACAAACTCGTCACTTCGCGTGCCGAAATAACTCCTTTTTACTAGCGGGGGATGCAGGAGCGTCCCCCTACGCTCGCCGCCAACGGTTATTCACCGAGGCTACGTGGAGTCCGAAACTCCTTATCATGGCTTCTTCAACCATTCCTCAATCCAGCACACCGAGAGATTTTTTCAGCCTCTCGGTTCAAGCGCTCGCGTTCGACTAACTCGGAATCTTACTAAGGCCTTGCCTCTTAGTCTGGATTTCTCGACGACGACACGTCATTCCGTTAACCGATCCCCACCAATTAACTCGACGGGATCACGGAGGTACCAGTCCTTTCACCTAGCTGTTGGTTCCTAGTCTACTCTGACATAGCCTATAGAATCGCCCAGTTGGACAGCCTGTACGTCGGCCCCTTTTCCCCTAGCACATGCTGGGCAAATTCTAATATAGCGATAGTCTAGTAACGCCCTCCAGACCTCCAACGGTCGCGGTTTCATCCATAACCGCTATGCCTTCGGTCTATCATAGGTCTGTGATTCTTCTCATCTAGTCCCGGCTTCTTCAGCCGCCTCTAAATGTCGCTTACTGTCTCTCTTCAATAATTTCACATCTCTTTTTAAGGGCATTTCAACCCGTAACGAGAAAATATCATTACACACTTTTCAGCTGAAATCAGAATCATCATTAATATCAGCTGAAATCTGAATAAATCCACATTCAGGGATTTATTCAGTCTGGGATCTGCCTTGGCTAAGCAGACTCACAATATCACATGAGTCCAGTTTCCGTGAAGAAACTGTGTTACTGTGTAAAAAGACTGTCAAAGACAGCAACATGGCAGTCCTAGTCTCCGAAAACGGTGAGAATGCTTAATTTGCGTTTTTAGGTTAGCACCGACTTGCAGCCCCAAAGTCAAGGCAGTTCGCACGATTAGAAGTCAACCAGGACAATTGGTCCGAGTTAAAATCTTTAATCTTTAATCACGTGTACACTGAACTCGAATTAACTCCGTGTTGTGTAACTTTCGAAGAGTTTGCATTAAATTACCAATTTAACATTTTAATCGGAGTGATAATTTACAGACTCTCCCGTAAAATCCCATTCGTGAGCGAACTCCCCGTGAGCTCAACCCGACTTGTTAGCTGGAGGAGAGGATCAACTTGGCGACCCGAGGTTTTGCATCGATTGTTGTTCAGGGCTCTTTATTAGCCATTACGAAATCTTCAAACGTAACATATATTATAATTTATTGGCTATATTTTGGGGCCAGATTCAAATCCTCATTCTCGCTGACGCCCAATATTACGTCCGTTGTATTCAGGGATAGCCAAATTTGTAATATTTCATTACGATTACTTTTGGAGCCCTTAAATTGAAAAACATCAACCTTGTAATTTTTTGAGTAAAGATCTTCAATTCAAATATTCAAATTTTTAACTATTTTATCAATCGAAAATTTGAGGTAGGAAGATTGACGATGACTTGTGTAATCGAAAATCCCCTTTCAAAAAATTTGAATTATTCACTTAGTAGTAAATTTACAGTTGCATATTAACAAATTTTAAATATTTCATCAATCGTAAAAANTTTTTAACTATTTTATCAATCGAAAATTTGAGGTAGGAAGATTGACGATGACTTGTGTAATCGAAAATCCCCTTTCAAAAAATTTGAATTATTCACTTAGTAGTAAATTTACAGTTGCATATTAATAAATTTTAAATATTTCATTATTTGTAAAAAATCAGATTATTAATATTATATTATTGGAAAAATTGAATCAACATATTTTAAACCTTCAATAATGTAAGGGTCAAATCTGTGTAATATTACAGAAATTTAATATTGATGGGGATCCCTGGTTGTATTCATCTAAAAAATTGAAATGATATCGATCTATCATCAGGAAGGTGGCCGCTCTTATGTAACTGCAATAAGTCTGATGAAAAGTTCTTGAAGGGTTATTTAGGATTGAAATAACGATTAAACACAGTTTTATTATCGTAAAAGTAATTAAGCTTTATTCAGCAACGTAATGCGACAACGGTCGAGGCACAAGTGATGCATAGTACGAGTATATCTACGAGAGGCGCAACGACGCCGTGGCGACACAGTCAGCCACACTGTCGGTAAAAGGAGACTGGCATAGGGCGCCACTTTCAACACTCCCTCCCGCCATAGACAGTATCCTTGATTCCTCTCCAGTCTTTTTCTCTCCTAATAATCTGTTCTCGTTTATCACAAAGTTTCTTATTTGGTAACTTTATCTCGCCTGAGTATTCTCACCAGGTAATTTCGTCAGTTTAATCTCATTAGTTTTTCCATCTCGCCAGTTTTATCTCTCCAAGAAGAGTCTCGCCAATTCAGTTATTTCCTAGACAAACAGAAAGAAAATAATTTAAATATTTACTTTCATTATTAGAGCCATCAAACGCTTGTGTGTTTCAAACGTCAATGGTTTGGTGAAAACATCAGCTAGCTGATCCCTTGAACCAATCCAAATGATTTTTATATAATTCCTTTTAACACATTCCTTTACATAATGTAATTTGTTCTCTACAATGTGTCTCAATTTCATTCCTCCATTTGTTTCTGCACTCACAATAGCAGATTTATTATCACACCTTAAGATCATTGGAACAGGGGGATCAACCAGTATCAATTTTAAAGAGTTGTGCAACGACATCATTTCTCGACTCGCCTCGCTCATTGCAACATACTCAGCTTCACACGTAGAAAGTGCTACTGTAGTTTGTTTGTGAGTTCGCCAAATGATCGAATCACCAAACAGTCTAATCACAAATCCACAAGTTGTGATTGAATCTTTACAATCAGAAAAACTCGCATCAGAATAACCCTGAATGTCATTGGTCTCGCCTGAATATCTCAGACCTAAGCCCGTAGTACCTCTCAGAAACCGAAAAATTCTTGTTACCATTTCTCAATCACTTTCATTAGGATTTACTTGATGTCTGCTTATTACATTGACTGCATATGCAATGTCTAGTCTCGTAGCACCAGCCAAATACAAAAGATTACCTACAGCCTCTCTATAAGGAATGTTTGCTTTTGTTTCTGTCCTTTCCAAAGTCCCATTATCATATTCTGTTTCTCTTAATTTTCTCTCATTATTAGCTACTTGAGAAGTATTCATTGGTGTACGTNAGTAGTCAATTTAGTCAAAAGAGATAGTCACGAACAACCAAAGTCAAGGAGAGAAAAAAAATAAAATNGCCAAACCTACTTAATATCTTTTGAATATAATTTTCCTGATTTAATTTGATAGTATGATTTTTTCTGTCCCGCCTCATAGTCATGCTCAAGAATTCCTTGGGTTCTCCCAGGACTGTCATTTCAAATTCGCTACATAAGTTACTCTTTACTTCAGCCAATTTATCGTTATCATTACTCGCCAATAACATATCATCTACATAAAGTAGCAGAAGCAAGAACTTGTCTTCATCTCGCCAAGTGAATAAACAAGGTTCTAAATCCGAGTTCTGCAGACCCATACTTAAAGCTACTTCAGTGAATTTTACATTCCACCGTTTGGGACTGATACGAAGACCATAAAGTGCTTTCTCCAATTTGCACACATTTTCTTGCCTATCTCTGTCAGTATGATTAGTTCCTTCTGGAATTTCCATGTAAATTTCCTCATCTATTACCCCATTGAGGAAAGCAGTTTTAACATCTAACTGACACACCTCTAGATTATATTTGTTTATAATCGATATAACTATTCTCACTAGAGGTAAACGAGCTACTGGAGCATAAGTTTCCCTTAATTCATAAATGTTCTTATCCTTGAAACCTCTGATTACTAGTCTCGCTTTGAATCTTATTTTTCCATTTGCCTCATTTTTACACTTAAAAACCCATTTTGAATCAATGACATTTAATCTTTTTCCATTCATCATACTTAGAGGTCTTTTGACAATCTTCCATACTTGATTTTTTTCTAACGAGTTTAATTCTTCATCAACCGCATTTAACCAAGAATCTTTATTTTTATTATTTATAGTTTCTCGATAATTTGAGGGATCTTCATTTATGTTTGATAAAAGTGCATGATACACTTCATCTTCCTTTTGTGCTAAATCTATCTCGCCTACATTACTGATAACACTAGTGAAGAAAACATTTCCTTTCACGTTCTCCTCAATTTCCAACTCTGAAAAGCTATTATCATTTATTGTTTTATCTTTTATATCAACTTTTTTCACTTTCTTGGTAATGTTTTGTTCTGAAAGTTCTGTCCTTGGTCTACCTCTTTTGCGTTTTATCTCTCCCTCCGGTTTTGAAGAATCCTCGGCCTCACCTCGATTCTTTTCGAACTCAACAAACCATTCATCATTATTCTCCATTTCTCCATAGTCTGGGAAATCTTTGATACCGTTTCCCTTGTATTTATCCCCATATACTAATTTTTCATTGAATTTAACATGTCTACTTTCATAATATTTTCCTAGTTCTGGCTTTAAGAGTTGATAGCCTGTTGGAGTATATCCCACCAAGACCATACCGACACCTCGAGGTCCAAACTTTGGGCCAGCATTTCTGGCAATTTTTACATAGCTTAAACTACCGAATCTTTTGATTTGATTAATATCAAAGCTGTGATCGGGCGCGAATCTTTCTAAAGGAGTTATCATATTGTTTGATTTATGTGGAGTCCTATTGTAAGCATAAACTGCAACAGTTAAGCCCAGATCCCACATGCCCTTTGGCAGTCTCGAGTCAAACATTGTGACGTAATTTCCTAAGGTTCACGGAACCCTCAGTCCACTACGTAGCCCTTCGACGTACGACCACCCTGAAACAGCAAATAAGTCGAGCGCCAGGTCGTTATTACCAGAACGACCACTGGAATGAAACGAATAACCAAAAAAACAGAATTTCCGAAATAATCCCAAGCTTCGAAACGGTCTCCTGCTAGCTCCGACCGAAGAACGGCGTGAAGGTCACTGGTGAAGCTTAGGTTAAAGTATGACTAGGTCCTGACTAAAATAAATAAAATTAACTCAAGATTGCGGGGGAAAATCACAATGTTTAATACGACTTAGCTGACTCGATACAAATAAAATGACTCAATTTCTCTGGAAAACCCCCTTTGGTTGTTTCGATCGATCAACGATCATGAGGCTCCAATAGTACTGATTCTACATTTGTCCAAGGGATAAAAGATTCTGATAGAAAACGAGAGTAGTAGTCAATTTAGTCAAAAGAGATAGTCACGAACAACCAAAGTCAAGGAGAGAAAAAAAATAAAATCAGAATCAAAATATCGTCAACAATAATCATGTAGATTGAACAACACTGAACGATCGAAACCCAAGATTTTGTCTATGTGACAAGTAAACTGGTTGCCCGAAACAAATACGAAAACTCAAGACAACGGCCAGCGAAACGAAGCAAGGTCACGAGACACACAATAACCCACGTTCAATGTCCTTCGAAATTATCCAAGTTAAATACCATCCAACGAGAGTCCAATCGTAACCGAAATTAACAACTTCAAAATCTTCAGGGTTACGAAACCTCAATGGTTCACCGAATGGATGAATCTAACGTACAAAATTCTGAACCAAAACAAAACAAAAAAATGAAATCAAAATTCTAAAATTCCGAACGAATTAATATTTCTAACGAATGAGAGTTTTTAACGAAAACAACATAACTAAAAGATTCAGAGGAAAACTGTTCACTGGGCGGACAAAATCTCGTCACTATCAAACAGAGTCGTTCAAAGGCGTGCGAAACGCCGAACATCTTGACTCGATTTTGCCCTCACAAAATACCAAAATGTTTAATCACCACGCTCACCGATGTCCAGACGAAAATCCCAAAGAACTCCCGGCTGCATGGCAGGTCTCAAAACGTCTCAGTGACTTCCAGAAATTCCAAGGAAACCCGGAGAAATACCCAAAGGACGCCAAAGCCCAACATGGCTTCATGAAATGGCGTCGGACACAAAAAATTTCAACAGGCGTGCGAAACACGTGCACGCCGTCACCACCAGAACAGAAGTGATCGCTCGACAATGACAGGTGTCGACGCGATCATCAATTGCGCGGCAATTAATTTCATTGGCCCCCGCAATACGACCATTACTCTCAATTATGATTCGACCCGAAATCTCACGCCTGCGCAGTACTAACTTTACGCCTGCGCATGACCAAATTAGTTGCATAAATTAACTATTCCAACTAGACCATAATTCCAATTACAATTCAAATAATGTCATCAAATCATAAATAGTCTTTAAGCCCTTCCGGCGACCTCCAATCATTTAAGTGATCTTGAATCAATAAATCATAGTATTTCATCGGCACGTCCAGGCCTCGATGATGTAGCAGTCCCTCTCTAATGTAGACTCGCCACTCGTTCATCTGTTCTGCAACGAAGGTCCCCTCAGCGCCATACTCTCACGGTCAACGTTCGAAGCTTTACGTGACTCGGTAGATACTCCAGGTTCTATCGAATTCAAATGGGAATTGACATTCATGCCAATCATCCCTCGATGTCCCTCGTAGTCCAACAAGTCCTCCAATCGTTGAGCGTATGATTTCGTACAAAATTCAAATACAAACAAAATAATCAGTCATACAAAATTAACTCTAAAAAAAAATGACTCTCGTTGAATGGTAGGTTTGACTTCAAGTCTGGTGGCAACCCATCTAAAACCCCAAAAACCACGCGAAGGTCTACAAAACCATGAAATGAATTGTAACGAAAATAACACGTTACAACATATAACACCTCACCTTTTTCTGGATAGATTGATTAAATCTCTTAGCGACACCATTGTGTTCAGGTGTATCAGGGGAAGCTAACTGTAATTCCGCCCCTAGACC